>NW_006238988.1:1041741-1068165 GCF_000226075.1 Solanum tuberosum | reverse complement strand
TATTACTTTATTATATGAGTAAAGTTGAGTTTGTTATTGCATTTTCTTTAATGAAATAAGTTGCTTTCTACTATTTTATAAAACTTTCCATATATTGCATGTGCTTTATTGCTTATATTGTGTTAAGTTATTCATGAGTTGAGTAAAGCCAAGGTAAGTATTTCTTTCAGATTTCTTTCAAGCTTATGTTATGTTTAGTTTTCCCTTCGCATACTCGTACATTCAATGTACTGATGTCATTTGGTCTGCATCGTCTTATGATGCAGACATAGGTAACCAGGATCATCACCCAACGCCTCGTTGATCCAGTTGAGCACTCAGAGTCTGTTGGTGAGCCTCCTAGCTTTTCGGAGGGATATTTTTTATCAATTGCTTTCAGAATTTCATTGTTAGGATGATCAGGGGTCTTGTCCCGATATCCCTCTTTGTTTTAGAGGCTTCATAGACAGATAGTTATAGTTCTTTAGTCTTATTCATTTCAGTATTATATGTTTAAGACTTGATTTGCCATTTTGGCTAAGTTATTATCTCTTAAGTTATTGCATGAGTTATATTTCTTATGTTTAAGTCTTCCGTTGAGTAAGTAAGCCAGGCCAAGGGTTCGCTTGGGGGCAACAATGGTTCTTGAGTGCCAGTCCCGCCCATGGTGTAGGCTCGGGGAGTGACATCATTGGTGATACTTTTAGAAGAACATTCTCACCAGTCTAAAATACCATGTCTCTTACTTTATGGTCCGCGTACTTCTTCTGTCTACTCTGGGCTGCTAACAACTTAACTTGGATGCTCCTTACCTTATCTTGAACATCCTTCACTAAATCAAACGCCAAAGGTTTCACATCTCCAGCCTCGAACCATCCTATGGGTGATCTACATCCCCTCCTATAAAGTGCCTCAAACGGTGCCATATCTATGCTGGAGTGATAACTATTATTATAGGAGAACTCACACAAAAGCAAGAACTTATCCCAATGTCCCTTAAAGTCAATCACACATGCCCTCAACATGTCTTCTAACACTTGAGTAGTCCTCTCTGACTGTCCGTCCATCTGTGGATGGAAGGATGTACTAAAAGTGAGTTATGTTCCAAATTCATCATGTAATTTACTCCAAAACTTTGATGTGAATTAGGTACCACGGTCTGAGATGATAGAAAGGGGCACCTCGTGCAGCCTTACTATCTCTTTCACATACACCTTAGCCAATTGTTGCATGTTGTAATCTATTCTAACCGGAATAAAATGGGCTGACTTAGTCAATCTGTCAACCACTACCCAAATGGAATCAAACTTTCCCAAAGTCTTGAGAAGGCCAATAACAAAATCCATGGCTATCCTTTCCCACTTCCATTTCAGAATTGGCATTCTCTGAAGCAAACCTGCAGGCCTTGATGTTCATACTTTACTTGTTGGTAATTTTGACACTTAGCCACAAACTCCGCAATATCTTTCTTCAAGCCTGACCACCAATAGATTCGTTTCAAATCTCGATACATCTTGGTCACACCCGGATGAATGGAATATCGTGAACCATGAGATTCTGTCAACAATTTCTGAATTAAGTCATCAACTCGAGGAACACAAATCCTTTCTTTAAAACTGAGCACACTTTCCAAATCAAGAGTGGTCTCTTGTACCTTACCAATCAAAGTCTTCTTTCTAAGTTCATTCAAATTTTCATCCTCACATTGTTTGGCCTTGATCTCCTCAATGAACGTGGCCTTGACCTCAATGCTAGCTAACACCCCACCTTTTTCTGAGATGCCTAACTTTATGAATTTAGACTCCAAGGTCTGGATTTCCTTAGCCAAAGGTCACTTAGTTACACTCAAAGCAAGCTAAACTACCCATACTCACCGCCTTTCGACTTAGTGCGTCTTCCACTACGTAAGCTTTACCCGGATGATATTGGATGGTCACATCATAATCCTTGAGTAACTCCATCCATCTTCGCTGTCTCAAATTCATATTATTTTGGGTGAACACATGTTGTAGACTACGATGATCAGTAAACACCTCACACTTGATGCCATAGAGATAATGCCGCCAGATCTTAAGAGCAAACACAGCTGCTGCCAACTCTGAATCATGTGTTGGATAATCTCTCTCATGTACCTTCAACTTCCGCGATGCATAAGCTATAACATTCCTATCCTGCATTAACACATCACCCAAACCCGAATGGGAAGCATCAAAATAAACAATAAAATCCTTACCTTCAACAGGTAGTGCTAGAATAGGTGCAATGGTCAAAAGAGTTTTGAGCTTTTGAAAGCTCTCCTCACATTTTTCAGTCCATTCAAATGGTATCTCCTTTTTGGTCAAATTTGTCAAGTGAGTGGCAATAGAAACAAAGTTTTTCACAAATCGACAATAGTAGCTAGCAAGCACCACAAAACTCCTAACTTCAGTCACAGAGCTTGACCGAACCCAATTTTTAACCGCTTCAATCTTTTGGGGATCTACCATTACCCTTTCTTTTGAAACTACATTCCCTAAAAAGGCAACCGAAGTCAACCAAAATTCACACTTAGAAAATTTCACATACAACTTTTGTTTCTCAAGAACACCCAGAACAATATGAAGATGGTCGGCATGCTCTTCCTCACTTTTCGAATAAACCAGAATATCATCAATAAATACTATAACAAACGAATCAAGAAATGGTTTAAACACACCATTCATCAAACTCATGAAAGCTGCATGGCGCATTCGTCAATCCAAATGACATCACTAAAAACTCATAGTGCCCATAGCGGGTCCTAAATGCCATCCTGGGTACATCTTCAAGCCTAATCTTTAACTAATGGTAACCAGACATTGGATCAATCTTAGAGAAAACTGATGCACCTTGCAATTGGTCAAAAATATCATCAATTCGAGGCAATGGGTACTTGTTCTGAATGGTGACCCTATTCAATTTTCGGTAATCTATACACATCCTCATACTACCATAATTTTTATTAAGAAACAAGACAGGAGCACCCCATGATGAAACACTAGGACTGATAAAATCTTTATCAAGAAGTTCTTGGATTTGAGCCTTAAGCTCTCTCAATACCGGAGCCATGCGATATCGAGGGATAGAAATAGGGCGGGTACTAGGTTCCAAATCAATGCAGAAATCTATATCTCTATCCGAAGGCATACCAGGCAAATCAGTAGGAAACACTTCTCTAAATTATGACACCACATGAATAGACTCAATGGAGGGAGACTCAGCCTCAACATCCTAAATCTGAGCCAAATAAGCCAAACAACCCTGCTGTACGAGTTTCCCAGCCTGAATGGAGGATATGATCTTATCTTGCTTAGGCTTGTACACCCCTTCCCACTCTAACTTTTCCCTTCCCGGAATTTCTAGAGTCACAGACTTACTATTACAATTAAGCACAACATAATAGGGGGACAATTAAGTCATGCCTAAGATTATATCAAAGTCAGTCATATCCAAAATCACTAAATCAGCCCAAGTCTGAAAACCCATAAACAAAATAGGACAAGCACGATCGACATGGGTGACTATGACAGACTCTCCAACTGGGGTAGAAACATGGATGGGGGGCATCAAGTATATCACAAATCATAGCAATTTCTGAGGCAAATTGCATGGATACATAAGAATAAGTAGAACCCGGATCAAATAACACATTAGATATTCGGTCATAGACAAGAATAGTACTTGTGATCACTGCGTCAGACACCTCCGCCTCGGTCTTGCCCGTAAAGGCATAACACTGAGCCCTGTCCTCATGACGGGCGACCTCCCTTCCTGACTGCACTGTACCTCTGCCTGCGTTACCATTTCCCCTACTTTCGCGGCCTCACTGATTTCCTCCTAGCCCACCTTGTGGATGCCCTCGACCATTAATACCATTTCCCGCAAGTACCATTGCTCTAGTCTGCTGCTGCGCGGATGGGGACAATCTCTCCTCATATGCCTAGGTTCTCCACAATTATAACAAGTATGATCAAAAGATGGCCTCCTGCCTGCCGAATGTGCGGCTCCTCGGCTATCCTGAATCAAATTCTGAGGTGGAGTTCCAGAGTTATTACCTATAAAAGCGGGCATATCAGACTGAATTGGCCGGGCTGCAAGTATCAGCCTCCCTGAACCTCTGGAGTAAGAACCTTGAAAGTTACCTGAATTCTTGGTTTTCTTAGCCAATGCCTTAGCGTAACCGTCTCGCCTCACCCCCTCCACTTTCTTCACAAAATCTGTTACCTCATTGAAGCTTTTTCCTGTAGAGGTCATATGAACAGACAATACCTGCAACTCAGAATTTAGTCCCTTAACAAATAGACGGATCCTCTCTTCCTCAGTAGTCACCAATTGCGTAGCATATCTCAACAAATCATGGAACTTAGCCTCATAAGCAACTACATACATACCACCTTGCTCCAAAGCCATGAACTTATCATTTTTACGATCTCGCAAAGTCCGGGGATCATACTTCTCTAAAAACAGAGCATGAAACTGGGTCCAAGTGAGTGGAGGTAAAACTGAAGATCTGCATTCCACATAAGCTCTCCACCACTGCTTAGCCTCACCTTAAAATTGAAAAGTCACAAACTCTACTCCATGCTGATGGACAATTCCCAACTTATGAAGCCTCTCATAACAATTTAGGATGAACTCATAGGTGTCCTCACTCTCAGAACCATGTAACACAGACGGTTTCAATTTCAAGAACTTAGTCAACATCTCATGCTCATTACCAGTCATAACAAGACCCAACAAAGGACGAAAGAAAGCATCAGTACCTGCAGTTCCACCCACCTTGGGAGCAGTGATAGCAATAGGGGGGTTGGCGGGAGCTTGAGTTGCTTCAACAGAGGGAAGCACTCCAGGACCAACCAATCCTTTCAGGAATGACATAATCTATTGAGCTAGCACTAGGTCTAAGGAAGGAATACCTGTAGTCTTAGCCTGAACCTCTTCCTCTTGTCCAACATTCTCTTCATCCTCAACCTCTACATTCTCCTCTATCTTTGCATGATGCGCAGAAGGAGCCTCATTTATGGGAGCATTCTCAACCGGAGCTCCATACCTAGTAGGTGCCCCTTCCTCGGCCTCTACCCCTTGCTCGTCCTCTACCCCTGCCTCGACCGCGACCTCTTGCTGCGGATTCCTCAGATGGTGCATTGACGGGAGCTACGGGCCTGACACCATTGAACCTAGTGTTAACCATCTGCGGACAGAAGAGTGAAGGAGATTAGATACCAATTTGGATCCCAGATACCAATTGAAATCAAGTTATAGCACGAAAGGAGACGAAAGAAAACAGAGAGATTTCCTAAAGTCCTATAGACTCTCGAAGAAAATTACAGACGTCTCTGTACCATTCTGCAAGACTCTACTAGACTCGTTTTGGTACATCGAGATTAACGAACCTAGGGCTCTAATACCAACTTTGTTACGACCCAGACTGTCGTGATTGACACCCACACTAACCCTCCGGTGGGAGAACCATTAATACTAATTAGATAACCAAAGAACTACACAACTTAATCAAAACTAAGGCATATAAAGTTACAGAAGCAGATTTAAATGCTAAAGAAAAATAGAGTTTCCATAAACTACAAAAGTCTAACAAAACAAATGCGGAAGTAATTCCCTAGAACCTGAAAGTCAATGTACCAAAACATCTAAAGTTCAACAAGTCTAAGAAGATGGTTACAACCCAATTAAACATAAGAAAATCCTAATGTACTAGTCTAAGTCCGAAATGGGAACATAAACGAAAAGAGAACTCATGGTAGCCTGGAAGAACTGGCACACCCTTGAATTCGATGACCATCACTAATCTTCTAAACGAGGTATGTCAGTAGTTGCTTGAAGATGCCCTGTACTCAACAAAGAAAGAGTAAGTGCAGTATCAGTACACAACCACAGTGTACTGGTATGATCACGCGGCTAACCCATTAAGTGCAACATACATAAGCCATTACGACATAATAATAACATGCATACACCGAACATATACTATCATGACCAAGCCCGTCGTGATTGGCACCCACGCTAACCCTCTGGTGGGAGAACCACTACTACAACCCAAACCAAACCAAGTAACTAAACCAAAACTAAAGCATATAAGTTAAATACTAAGGAAAGAAAATAGAGTTCCCATAAACTCAAAACAAAATTTAATAACAAACTAACATTGCGGAAGTAATGCCTAGAACCTGAAAGTCAATGTACCAAAACATCTAAAGTTCAACAAGTCTAAACAAGAAGGGATACAAGCCCAAACGAATGAACTAATACTAACTAGAAAAAGTCTAAGTCTGAAATGTGGACACAGACAGAAAGAGAACTCATGGCAGCCTGGAAGAACTGGCTCACCCTCGAATTTTGAGCGACGATCACTGATCTCCTAAGCGAGGTCTGTCAATAGCCGCCGGAAGATGCCATGTACTCAACTAAAATAAGAGCAAGTGCAGTATCAGTAGTACACAACCACAATGTACTGGTAGGATCCCACGGCTATTCCACTAAGTGCAACATATATAAGTTAATACAACAATATAATCACATGCATATATCAAACATATAAAATATCATCAACATTTATGAACAACGATCAATATCACATTTCTCAAGTTATATATTTATATCAAGTCATTGGTCCTCTCATGGAACCCAAACCCAAATAGTTAGCATAGCGAAACGTGGTACCCGATCCAATATTTATGCCGGAACGTGGCAATCGATCCCATAATTATGCCGGAACGTGGCAACCGATCCAAGTTAGTTATGCCGGAATGTGACAACTGATCCATTAAACACATCACAATCACAATCATAAGTATATCTTCAAGATCATACAATCAAGTCATGATTTCATGGAAATCATCATTCATCTATCTCATTTACAACACGTGTGATCAATAATGCAACATTCATATACATACATGTATCATAATGAAGGCAAGAACAAACATACATCACACACTCATAGAATCACAACCATCACCTACCTCGAAACAAACTTGAAACCCTAAGAAACTTGATCCTTCCCTTTCTGGATTCGTTTCGCTTGTTCTTGGTCTACAAACAAGTATAATAACACAAAAATCAATAATCAATCACTAATTACCCGGATTACTAACAATTCTATGAACCCTAGATCATACCCATGATCCCAAGTATCCAAATTAGGGCTATTTCCACCATAAAATCTAGATCAAAACCCTCCCCCATCGATAATTACCTATTCTATTACGTTCTATAGATCGAAAAATGGATTCGGGGAGTGAAAAGCTTACCTTTAGCCTCAAGAATGGTGGAAAACTTTCAAGAGTCGCCTAGAGTTCGTTCTTTAGCTCTAAAAAATCAAAAAGTGCAGAATAAAGTTATTTTGCGGTTTATTTACGACCTTAAGTCTCGTCTGGCCTGCCACAACGGCCCTCAACCCGCTACTGCGGTTTCGCCAGAGCGACAAAACCCAGCGCCAAAGCGGCTTACACGAAACAGTGAGATGTTTCAATAATTCCAAGACCCCCATTTTAGAATGCACCTCTAACTAACGACGCTCAAAAATTCCCCTTCACGCTAAGATCGATTACGAGAGTTCTACTCTCTCGAATTCAATTCCGTAAAGTCGTACGGATTTCTTAACGAGTTATCTTTCCACTCATGTAATCAAAATCATAAATAAATCATCCAATTGTTACCAGATTTCCCTATACCTCAAAGACTCTGATTTTATCGATCTGGACTAGGTTGGGAAATTTCAAGTTATTACAAAAAAGTTTTTTGGCCCAAAATCCCCCCCCCCATTGGTTTTTCTATAACGACGGAGCCCGGTCGTTACATATACAATATCAACATCATTTACGAACAGCGTAAAATTTCACAATTCTCAAGATATACAATTGTGTCAAGTCAATGGTCGTCTCATGGAACCCACACCCAAACTGCTACTTGTTAGTGTACCGGTACGTAGTACCCGTTCCAAGTTAGGGTGTCGGATCTTGACACCGGTTCCACTGTTTATGCCGGTGCGTGGCAACCGATGTCAATTAGTGTGTCGGAACGCAACACCCAATCCATTCAACAAGCCACAATCACAATCACAAGTATAGTCTGATAATCATACAATCAAGTCATGATTCATGGCATTCAATTATTCATCTATCCTCATTTAAGATTAGTGTGATCAATAATGCAACATTCACATACATACATGTATCATAATGAAGAAACAACAAACATATATCAGACAACATGAAATCACAACCATCACCTACCTCAGACAAAGCTTGAATTCCCTAAGAAACTTGATTCTTCCCTTTATGGATTATTTCCGCTTGTTCTTGGTCTACAAACAATCAATATAACACAGGAATCAATCAACGATGGCTAATTACCCGGATTAAAGTCAACACTATCAACCCTAGATCAAACCCATGATCCCAATATCCAAATTAAGGCTTTTCCCACCATCCAAAGAGTTCCGAAACCCTCCCCTAACAATAATTACCCAAACAACTAAGTTCTACGGATCGAAAAACAGATTTAGGGAGTGAAAACCTTACCTTTAGCCTCAAGAATGGTGGAAAATTGTCAAGAAAGCACTTGAGGTCGTCTCCTAGATCTCAAAGTTGAAAAGTGCAGAATAAAATGATTTTGGAGTTTATTTCCGACTTAATTCGCGACTGGCTCACTATGGCGGCCCCCAACCCGCCACATCGGCCCCGCCCTGACGGAATAAATCCCTTCGTGGCGGCTTGCGCGGGGACAGAACGTCGTAAGTAGAATCTCAAACCCCCATTTCACAAAACATCTTCAACCCATGACACTCAGAAACTACCCGTTCACGCTAAGATCAATTTCGAGAGTTCTACTCGCCCGAATTCAATTCCGTAAAGTCGTATGGGTTCCTTAACGTCTTAGCTATCCACTTATGTAATAAAATTCATAATTAGATATTTCAATTGCTACCGGATTTCGCTAGACCTTACTGACTCCGATTTCATCAAAATCTGGACTTGGTTGAGAAATTCCAAGCTACTACGAAAAAATTTTCCCGGCTCAAAATTTTTCCCCATTGGTGTTTCTATAACGACGGTCACCGGTTGTTACATTTGCACATGTAATGTGTTCGGATTTTTATTTGACTTGATATGTATGTCATTTTAACATATGAGACAATCCTATTAGCTCTTCTATTTAACTTGCCATGTTTGAGCATTTGACACGTGATACCACACTAGACCTCTAGGAAAAGATAACATCTTGTACTAAATAAAATTGGGAAACATTCCTACCATATTAACTAATTCTCCCTATAATTTTAATAATTACATATTGTTTCACTAATTAATAATTTCATATCATATTTAAGTCAAATACACCTAGATACATGTATATTTGTTATCAAATACACTTTGAAATTTAAATACATAGGGAGAAAGAAAAGCGAGAGAGGGATAGATGCAAGCAACATAGGAGGGAAGCGAGCAAAGAGTCAGTGATTCCTAGATAAATGTGAATCACAATAGATAGTATATGAGATATACTAGATACATTCTGAAATTCAAATACATAAGGAGAAAGGTGAGTGAGAGAGAGAGAGGGGCGAGCGAGAGAGGAGAGACACGAATGAGAAAGTCAGTGTATACCAGATACATGCGAATACAATATATTTGAAATAAATTATACCTAATTTTAATCCAATATGTATCTGAGACACATGTATCTAGATGTTCCAGATACATGTATTTAGGGATCGAAATCAAGAAAGAATGGTAATTTCAAAAACTTACATAAAGACAGATAATTAGGTCCTAAACTAGTGAGATTTGTATTATTCGTCCAAAATCTAAATCACATTTATAATTAAGACCCTATATTACAATACACCAAGATATTTGTTTTAATTACCAAACATAATTTTATATTACATAATATAGCAGAAAAATATAAACTTTTGTTTCTTCTACAATATAATTTTAACAAGTGAGAGATAAATATAATAAATTTTAATATGTGAATAAAGGAGCGAATATTACAAATTTTCCCACGAGGAAAAAGCCTTATTCCCTTTAGATCTTTTGTGGTTTGATAATTTATTTCATCATTTATCTTTATAGATTTATTTACTTATTAACTGAATTTATTTTTATCTTGTGTTCCTTCTACCAAAAAACTCAACAAAGTCAAACTAGCATTATACGAAAGAGGAAAAATATAACTATTTTGTTTTTATCTTATGTTTCTTCTACCAAACAAACTTAACAAAGTCAAACTAGCATTACATGAAAGAGGAAAAATATAATTATGTAGTTTTTCCTTTGACTGATATGATGGAATCACAAAATATATTTAAACATATCTAGCAAAATTAATATTTTCAATGTAATAAATTACTCATCTAGAGAATAAAGTATCGCACAATCAAATAGAGGATAAAGAATTTGAAGTTTATCAGTTTTGAATATTTTTCTTAAAATAATATGTTATTGGATCCCGAACTAATAATTTTCATGTTAGTTCAACTTCAAAAAAAAATCAAACGCCCCTCTTAAAAAAAGACTATGTTTTTTTAAGTAAAGAAAATTAATGTAGCATGCAAATATCATTCTAATGAGAGACTATTAATAAAAAGAAAGGTATATACGACATGAAGAAGGAAACAATACGATTTCCTATTTAGTTAATGCCTTGTTGCAAGTCACTTAAAAATAGGAGTTTAATTCCAATTATATATTTTGAAAGGAAGAAACAAAGTGTTCCAACTTTTATTATTTCTTTCTATTTCATCCCATGAAAATTTAATTTTTCAATTTATGCTTTAACTAGTTTATGAAATTTGACCTTGAGGAGGTTGATGCCCACATTCATACCATGCATCATCACAATAATAGGGTGGGATATCACCAATAAGGTCTTTACAAATGGGTGTCAATTCTGCAATAACATATGGAAGTATAGAAAACACGTTCACAATTAATTGGGGTCATTTTCATATTATACATATATAATGCACACAATTAATTGGCCGAGTATTTACATGTAATGACCCTCCATGTCATTTATGTGAAAATGCTTTCATTTCATCGTTAAGAGCATTTCTATAGCGATCCAAGTCGTTTATGACTTGTTGTGTCACGACCCGAGCCTACACCCTGGATGTGGCCGGCACTCGAGAACCATTGTTGGTCCCCAAGAGAACCCTCATCCTGGCTGGCTACAAGCGGAAGACTAACTCAAACATACATAAGCTTAAAACTGAGTTAAATTCATTGAACTCCAATAGTGAAATTTAAGAAAGTCTGAACAATACTCAAAAGAAAGTAAATACAGAAAACTCTTCAACTCTGTCTATCTATGAAGTCTCTACTATTACAGAAATATATCGGAACAAGAACCACGACATCTCAAAACTACTAACTGTAAGGTAAAGGTAAAGTCTTCTGGAATATAAGAAGGCTCACCAAAGCTGACTGTAATATCACATGACCTCAATGAAACGCATGTTGATGATCGTGAATACTTGTATCTGCATCATGCAGGCCAAATGGATCAGTACATGGAATGTACGAGCATGTAAGGGGAATTCTAAAGCATAAACATAAGCTTGAACTTGATAAAAAGGAAACATACTTACCTCTTCTAAACTCACCCAACTAAACTCAACTCAAGAATAAGATACTCAACTCAAAGATATACAACTCAACTCAAAGGTAATCAACTTAATATACTCAACTCAAGATACTCAAGGATAAAGCAACAATAAAAGATGCAATATATGGAAAACTTTTAAAACAGTAGATAATAACTCAATTGTATTAAAGAATACAATAATAACTCAATTTTATATAAAAATACAATATAACTCTGTGTATATAAGAATACAAAATATCTCTGTGGAGTTTCTCTAACCGACAACCATCACTATGAGCTATGTGATGATACAACGTCTCGCCCACGCTGCCAAAACTGTCCTATACCTTGCCGGGGTATAGGGCCTCTCAACTAAGTGGATCCACTAGTCTATGCTAAAAAGACACTAAGGAATCATCTAAAAGTATGACCCTTTCTACCCACGTTGGCTACATGGTTTGTGGGGGCTGTGAATTGTATGAACTCTCCCCCATATCGGTGCTCTTACTACTCCCAAATATACTATATAATATGTTTAAAAACATAATTCTTTCTGTGTTTTGAGATTATTACTCAAAAATATTTCTCTTAAAAGAGATGGTACTCAAACTGCTCAAAACACTTTTGGAAATCTCAGTTTCCTCTCATCTTAAATGTAAAAACATTTACTCTTGAGAATACTTAGTTCCCATATATCATTTTAAATAAAACTAACTCAGCTTTACTCTTCCTCAACTCAGTTCTCAAGTCTTTAAAACAAGTTTTAAAACAATTTGTAAAAAGACTTCTTAAAATAGGGTTCATGCCAAATTATGGACGTGAACGACTCAATTCAAGATTTTCAATAATCATGCATAGAACTCAATACTTGGAACTCAACAACTCCAGAACTCAAGAAGTCAATGAAACTAGTCATATCAAGAATGCTCGACTCGGAGGGTTCATGCGGAATTATGGGCATGAACTACTCAACTCAAGAACTCAATGATACCTCTCATCTCAAAACTGCTCGACTCATAGGGTTCATGCAGAATTATGGGCATGAACTACTCAACTCAAGGACCTTCATGGGTAACATGTAGTAGCACCATGATTAGGAATATAATCCCAAAATGCTTAGGAACTCAATACTCAAGACTTAGAACTTGAAGATACAACTCCTCTCAAAGATACTCAACTGATGAAGTTCATGCAGAATTTATGGGCATGAATGACTCGACTCAAGGGTCTAAATAACAATATGGAACTCATGTATACGACTCTTCTCATTCCCATACTTACTTCCTCAAAACTCAGTTTAAAACTCAAGTGTTGGCTTTGAAAAACTTCTCAAGATTTATAACTCAAAATAGGGTTCATGCTGAATTATAGACATGAACAAATCAACTACAAGGATCTACAATAAAAATATAGAAACTCAATAATTAGGAATAGAATTTTTAAAAGAACCATGAACTCAAGAACTCAAATCAACTTATCTCAAGAATACTCTAATCTAGGGTTAGAATCTTAGATTTCTCTTTTACTGATTTGAAAGAAGATGTAGGGGGTGATGACGAACTAGTCCAACACTATGATAGCCTTACATACCTGGAAGAACATGGTTCTTGAAGAATCTTGAAGAATTTTGAAGAAGAACTTGATTAGAAGCCTTGAAACCTTAGCTTGAAGGTAAACGATCAAGAAAACCTTTCTTGAGATTCTTGAATTAGTTTCTTGAAATCTCTATGGCCAAGAATTTTGATTTTGATTAGGGATTCATGATTGCATGGAGGAATTTGAGTTGGAAAGAATGGAATTCTTGGAGAAAGACTTACCTTGAATACTTTGATTTTTCCTTAGAGTTTTGCCCTATATTTTGAGAGAGAAGATAATGATGTTTTAAAAAATTAAAATCTGATTGTTTTGAGCCTTTAATTAGGCAAGAAATTTGTTTAGGGTTTCCTTGGAGGTAAAAAGACAAAAACGACCATTTTTAATGTTTTCCCGTCGGTTAATTCGTAACAACACTGTATCAGGTTACTAAAATAGTCATAACTTTTTATTCAGAAATTGGATTGACACGAAATTAGCTGCGTTGGAAAGTAGATTCAAATACCTTTAATTTGATAGGTTATGGGACACGTAACTCTTTATATTCTAAGAGATATGATTGTTTGAAGTTGACCCAAGTAGAATCTTACGTCAAAACTTAATCGATAAGGAAACTTCAAGAACACTTATCAAGAAATTAAATTGCTCAATATTTATGGATAGATTGGCAAAAGAAATTCATGATTAGCGTGTGAGCGAACAAACTCAACACAATGGAAGCTTACATACCTCAAAGAACTAGGTTCTTGGCGAAATCTTGAATTTTTTGAACGAACGTTTGGAACTTTAAACTTTTTCTGCTCTTTAATCTTCTCTCTAAAACCTTAAATGCTTTTGGGGATGAATGAAACTGATTCTAATCAGTTTAGAACCTTAATTGGGTGAAATTCACATTTTAGAATAAGTGGGGGGTAAGGGAAAAGACTAAAATACCCCTCCTATTTTCGGGTAACTATCCTTAAATAGATAGCCTGACTTCAAAAGGGCATATATCTCTCATACAAACTTGTAAATTAGCAAATTTGGTGGCGTTGGAAAGTGGACTCAGAGATATTTCATTTGATATCTTATGGGCCACCTAACTCATCCTGTGCTGAAAGTTATGGTCGTTTGAAGTTGACCCAAAACTTAAAGGAACCTAGGAATGACTTGAATGATTTCTCTCTAGTTCTCTTTGGAACACAAGGTGCTACATCTAGTGACCTTAACACTCAGGAAAATTTTAAATTCCTTGGTAAAAACTTACTCACTACGAAGGATGGTTCAAGTCTTAGCTCAAAAAATTTCCGGGGTGTTACATGCTGGGCCTGCCATCTCAGTCACATAGTCGTTGTAACGACCTATTCCCATCGTTATAGAAAATCCATCGGGGAAAATTTTTGGGCCGAAAAACTTTTTCGTAGTAACTTGAAAATTCCTAGCCTAGTTTAGATTTGGACGAAATCAGAGTCAGTAAGTTCTAGGAAGATCTGGTAGCGTATGAGAGACCTAACTATGAATTTGATTACATGAGTGGATAGCTAAGATGTTAAGGAACCCGTACGACCTTACATAATCGATTTTGGGCGAGTAGAACTTCCGAAACTGATTTTAGCGTGGAAGGTTAGTTTTTGAGTGTCATGGGATGAAGGTGTGTTGTGAAATGGGGGTTTGAAACTCTTAAGATAGCTCGCAACTAAAACCTGCATAGAAAACAACCCAACCTAGCAGTTCAAAGTATATAGTTCACAAGATTCCATAATCGCAGTCCAACTGTTACAGTTCATCAACTCACAAGTATCAAGTTCATAAATCACGATAATCAAGTTCATCAATCACAAGTATCAAGTTCATCAATCACACTAATCAAGTTCATCAATCACAAGTATTCACAACAACACTATCGATCATTTCATCAACAACCAATTCACTATCAATACTCAAGACAATTCACATTATTCAATTCTATATCATCAAGAAATTGCCTTTTCCATTAATCCTTCTTCTATCATTAAAGTTATTCATTTGGAGTAATTAACTCTATGACCTTATTACTATTACTCCCCAACACATACAACAAGGAGGATTCAAGATTTTATGAGCTTTAACAAGTTTTAGAAGTTGCCTTGCCTTAATCGATCTAAAATCACTCCAGGTCTTAGGCTTTTCCCTTTCGAACGATATCCAAATCAACACAATATAATCAAACAAGTATTCACAATGAGTTTCGAAACCAATAACACTCATATCAATCAATTCAAAAATGGAGTCAAATCGACTGAAAAACCTGATTCTAATAAGAAGGTTTTAATCTGAAAATTGATACAAAATTATGTTACCAAAAAGATTTGAAATCCAACGGTGAAAACCATTTCAACAATGAAGTTATATTCAACTCATCATGCCATAAACAAGTAATAACAATGAAGTAGAGTCAAAATTCATTACCCAATCGAAGAATAACAAATATACACTTTGAAATTGCCTCACTCGAGCTTCAAGGGTTAAAAAATGGGTAACATGAGAAGGAACTCCGATTTTAGAAAAATATTTTGTTCAGGTCTTAATCGCTCTTCGCGATGCGACCAAGAGCCACACGATCACAACGAGTAAGTCAATCAACTCATTTAATTTGACCATCGCAATCATAACAAAGGTCCACGCAATCGTGATGCACACTAACACAATACCACACGATCATGAGAAAGGTCATCACGATCGCGATGACCAAATAATCAGGCACTAGAACAGAAAAACCAGTAAATACACACAAGGCATAAATTCTCCGAATGGATCCCTAAAATTCGTTCGGAAGCCCGTACACACAAATAAAAAATACTACCTACTCTAAACTTGATGTTCCGGATTCAATGAAACCATCAAAACACAGATGAGAGGTCTCCTTTACCCGAAACCCGCGCAAGTCACCAATAAACAAACATAATGCCTCAAAAAGCTAAATCAAGCTCAGGGCCTCTGAAAATTCCACCAAGATCTCCACTAGGCCTAAAATCATCCCTCGAATCTAATAGAACTGTCAGAAATTCGATCCGAGCCAATCTCTGAATGTTGACCAAAGTCAACCCAAAAGGCTAAAATCTCAATAATTTCCAATTAAGGACCTCAAATCCCCGAAAATACCCCGAATATAAAACTGACACAGTATCTTAGACCAAATTACACATTTCAGGACTAATTAAATAACGGAATTCCATTTCGAGACTTGAAACTCCAAAAGACACTAAAACCACTTTTTAATAACTTTAGCATTTCAAAACTCTAAAATTTCCGTACTTCACAATTTTTTACTCAAAATTCAAAACCAATTTTACAAACCAACCAAAAATGACTTGGTGTAACCATCGGGAGGGGTAACATAGTAGTTTGTATGGAAAAAGTACAAATATGACCAATCTGGGTCATTACATGTCTGTTTGTGGAACCTCCTAAAACAATGTGAATATTAGTTTTTTTATACTTGCAAAATGAAATATTAGGTGAGCAATAATCCACAAGGATGTTGCTTTATCTAAACACATCTCCGTTCAACCTAAGATTATAATTTTACAATTACACACCTAAATTTACTTAAATTAAAAGAGAAAAGAAAATAAAAATAAAACAAACCCTTGCAAGGAATCAAACACTGACAATTAAACAAAAATCAATATTTGTTGCAAGTATTCATAGCTCACTTTTTATTTGATATTGTATGTTGGACTATGGTGATTGTTGGTGTTTTTCTTTGTTTATTTACATTTGTGTTATTTCACCGAGTAGTAAATCTCTTGTTTTGACAACTTCAAATTCATAGATTTGAAATTTATCATTAGTCCATATTAATATTCTTTATGCCTATTTGTGGAACCTCCTAAAACAATATGAGTATTAATTTTCTTATACCTGCAAAATGAAAAATTAGATTAGCAAATAATCTGCAAGGACATTGCCTTATCTAAACACATCTTCATTCATCCTAAGATTTTAATTTACCTATTTGTGGAACCTCCTGAAACAATGTGAATATTATTTTTTGTATATCTTCAAAATGAAAAATTAAGTTAGCAAAATAATCTGCAAGAACGTTACCTTCTATAAACATTTTCTCCACTATTACATCTCCATTCATACGAACATTTTAATTTTCTTCACTTCCGTGACTATACTCCAGGGAATTTTCCAATTCCCATACAATATCTTCTTCATAGCAAGTGAATCAGTCTTCACCACCACTTGGAGTAGGTTATTATTGCTTCAACTTCAGTTGCTAAGTTCCACCTATCTTGTAACCTTAAAACCTGCAGTAGGTTTCCCAAGTTATATTTCTCATAAAAAGTTAAAAAACAGGGTTTAAGATTCTCATTAGAAGTTGTAATGACCCGAACCGTCATTATTTAAGAAGGGTAATATGTCGTGAGCCACTGGGCCCCACTGTCCCGCCAAAGCAGGGTGTTGCCGCTACGGTGATGGCGCCCCAGCGGGATGGGAGCACCAGAGCGGGATGGTCGGGGGCAGAACTTAATGATGCAAAATCTTATTTTCTCCTTTTTCCCTAAGTGCCAAAAAGAGGCCAGGGTCACCCCAGAAACTCTCAAAAGGCACTCTAAGCTTGGGAAGAAAGAAAAAATAGATTTCTAGCGCAAGGTTGATGACAAATTTTTGATTCCCAGCCAAAATCCACTATCTTGTTGTAGGGAAGCCAGGATTGGTGCTACAAACTCTCTGCAGCTGCTTGGCGCCCAGGTAGGCTAGGTTTCCTTACTTAAGTAGTCATAAATTCATGCTCACTGCGTAGTATATTGCTAATTGATGGTAGAATTAATGTTTAGGCCTCCGTGCACAGTAAAAGGGACGGTTGTACATGTACTCCTAGTTGTTAATCTTGATATGTATCGTGGGGGAAAGTCGTGTCCTCTGAACTAGAGGTAGATGATGGTTCGACTTCTCATTTGTGTTAAATATGCTTATTAATGGCTCCATTGTATGCGTGCATGTATGGGAGTAGAGAAACATGAACCAAACCTAATGAAACAACTAAGTATAGACAATTACATGCCATGAACATGTTATTTGATTGTGTGACTATGAGACTGTTCACTGTGGGTGTGATTATGGTTGTGGGTGTGATTATTGTTGTGGTTGTGCTGACTGGATCAGGTGTCATGTTCTGACACATATATTGGATTGGGTATCACGTTCCGACACATATATTGGAACGAGTGTCACGTTCTGACACATACATATTGGATCGGGTGTCACGTTGTGACACACTAAAATTTTGGGTGTGGGTTCCATAATAGAAACATTTGTGATTACTACTTTCATATCTACCTGCTATGGATATTGGGGATTTGTATGTTGTACCCTAAAGGATATGTGAATTATGCCTCTTGTATATGTGTGTTTACCGTGTTGTAATTAAATGACTTATATCTGGTTTATTGGAATTGACTGCGAATGAGCGGGCACATCGGTATGTGGTTGTATTCGGGAACCCCTCTATTAGGTAGAATGGTTAAGTTATGAATCAAGAGCAGAGCGAGTAGGGTGATAGAGTAGGGAGTTAGAATCAAGGGTACTAGTACGCTGAAGGTGTATGGGAAAGGTAAAGGCAGGATGATAAAGGTTGAGAGGTGTACTTTCTTATTGCATGTTTCCTGCTGGTTGATTTCTATATATTATGCGGTGGGTATCAAGTTGACTGATGATGCCTACCAGTACTTGTGGTTTGTACTGATACTACTCTTACTATGTCTTTTGTCATAGTCTGGTTACAGGATCAATGATTTTTCATAGGTGAAGACGAAGACAATCTCCAACAGCTTCTACTCTTCCTTCCCTGTGGTGAAAGCTGTGTCATTAGTTACTGTATTTTATACCTTATAATCTTAGAAGCGTACCTATCTAGACTAGATCTCTGGGGTGTTATTTATTTTACAAAATTTAACTTTGAATTGTTTAAACTTTTTATTATGTAAAAATCTCATATATTTTCCTTTTATCTCCAGTTTTCTTAATCTTCGCATGTTTTTAACCTATTGGGGATCAAGGTTCCTCCTACTTAGGTGTTAGAGTAGGTCCCCGCACGGCCCGTTGGGTTAGGTCGTGACAAATTAGTATCAGAGCCCAGGTTGCCTGTCTTCCAGTACAAGAGCAAATGTGGAATAGACTCATGCGGATTGGTGTGTTGACGTCCACATCTAATCTTCAGGAAGCTACGAATAATTCTAAGAAGTCGTTCCATTTATTCTCTCCTTCCGTGCGAGTTGTCGCTTGTGGTGTGGGTTGAGTCCAATTGTTATCTTCAGATTCCAATTGGTATCTCAACAAAGTGAACTGGATGTCGTAGTTGTGGCTAAAGGGACACAAGCAAGGTAAATTGGAACTGAGAAGGTTCCAATTGGTATCTGGGCTTAGAGGTGGTATAAATGCATGGATGATCAGCTAATGGTCATCCATGAAGCAAATTAAGTTAATAATTTGACTTGCCTGTGTGATGTAGCTGGAACTTATGATTACGTGCACAGTGTTGCATGTCTAGATTTTGATGTGTAAAGTGTATTTGCTTTAATGTTTGAAAGTATGCGAGTTATGATTGCTTGGGTTTTCGTGAACTTGTTGTTAGAGAAAGAGTCATCACTTGGTTATGTGAAAGGTCTAGAGATAAACTACGACGTGATTCGTAAATGAATTCTTGACGTGTGACATAATATACTTATGAGAGGGAATGCAATTGTTAGTTGAGCATGGACTTACCATTGATAAAGAGGGTAAGGGAAAAGAACGACTTGTGACTGTAGGGAAACTCCGGTTTCAAGGCAGTCGGGATTGGTCGGGAACCATGTAAGAAAAAGGGCTATTATTGCATAATAGAGGAATTTGTTGTTATGAAAGGCTCCCTTGACGTGGTTTGCAACCGATTATAAACCGTTTGATTAATAGGCATATTTTTAGGATGTGCATGCTTGTTGTGTTAGAGTAGTGGGAAAAGGTTCTGGTGTGTGTACCGCTAGGTTAACTTGGGGTGGACAATGCCTATCCTAGCTAAGAGGGTTATCCTAAATGCTTAGTTATGGCCCTGAGAGTCAATGAAAAACTCTAGAAACGGGTAGAACCCCCAAGAAGTTTTGTCCTGGAAACTGACCCTGTTAGAGCCGTTGGGGCGGGATCAATCCGCTAGGGCGGGACCTTCAGAGCGAAAAGTCCCCAGCCAGAGCGAAACAGGGCGAGACAGAATCTCAGCCCTTCCGCCCTTGTTATACCCTTGTTTCTCCTATGGACCCCAAATTGTGCGTGTGCTAATTTCCACAATCTAATCAATACTCAACAATAAAACAATGAGTTATAATCACCTAACATTAATTAAGGCTATAAAGATAGCAAAACAAGCATCTGTGTGCTTAAAAAAAACTTAAGGAAAAGCAAAAAGAAAAATATAAATATTGTTTGTTCATGCCCAAGCGGGGAAAACCCAAATCAAGGTCCATGGGAATGGGAAGTATCACTGTCAAATTCTAGGTCCTCCGGGGCTGTCTCGCTAGTCCATGCCTCGCTCAACCAGGGGAACTCTCGAAAGTACTCTGGCTCGAGCCTGGCAAGCTCCTACTGAGGGGCGACGCAAGAGAAAATGACCTTAAGAGTCTTCCACATCGGGCCCATCAGACTTCCCTTTCTACATTCTTCTTCTTCTCCTATCCTAGCTGGCGGCGGAGCATCTCAACCTCGAGGGCAGTGGAGGGTGGAACTGAAGTCGAGGCGCTAGCATTGGGGCCTCCCAATTTCCTCCGGACGGTCGCCAGGTCCTCCTCTACACGAGCAACTAAAAGTGAGGGCTGAGACTGTGTAGGAAGAGTGTTGTACGCCTCATCATCATCCTCTCTTTCGTCATCCGCCTCAGCCGCTGCTCTACTACTGCCGGCCCCGTCCACTTTTCTTCTCTTCCTTCCTTGGGTAGAGGGTTGCCTGATCAAAATAGGGTGAAAAAGGGATCCACAAGAAGTACCTCATCAGTGTCCAAGAGTGGCACCACCGCCCACTTGCACATTGTTGTCACTAGCCCAGATAGGAATAAATCCTTCTTGTTCCTTTTATAGAAGATCTTCCACTCAAACACGATCTGTGCCCCCACATTCAGCCAAATCCCCTGCACAACACAAGCCACCACTAAAGCCCGAGGGAAGGTCACGTCGGTGCGGTTGCCTGATGGGCGGATCCTCCTAGATACCAGGTGCAATCATCTCTTAGCATCCAGTGACCAGTGAGTACTGGTGATGTGCTCTCTGGTAGCCTAGTAGACCCAATCCCGGCGGGTTGCCTCAACCAGTGTGTCCCGCAGCCAACCCAAATCCATATTCCTCAGTCTGGTCTCGTATGCTAAGTTGGAGACCTTCGGCACCTCGAGCACCTCATTGATGAACTGAGTGCTCATAGGGATGTCGACTCCTCGGATGCAGATGGTAGGGTGAGGATCGTCCTAGTGGATAGTAATGAGTAGGGCATAGAACTCCCTCAACCAGCCGGAGCGCGCGGCAGGGGGAGCCTCGGTCAGTGGACCCCAACCAAACTCCATCAGCTGGGCATGGAAGGCAGGGGCTTTCTCCACTAAGCCCAGTAGGTGGAAACCCCTCTCACACAAGAATTTGGTATTCCGATGATCATGATGTCTCTCTTGACTCGCAACATCGGGGAATCGGACGAAGGGCAAGTTTTCCTCATTGATTCCTGCCATAGTTAGACAAGACTGCATATTTCATGAAAGGTACACGTTAAAACTCCATGGAATTAGTCAATCCCTAGCTAAGGAAAGGAAAATAAAAATTCTATTTGAAGTGGCATGAGATCATTGTTTCGCACGATCCTGCCACAACATAATGAAGGTCGTCACAGCGGAATGAAAGCCTTCATCTGGGTCAAACTTCAGGACGGGATCATGGCGCTCTTTCGCCCCAAACCCTCGTGTTTAACAAAATTTTCACCAGATTAGTGTTTCGAGAGAACCCTAGTACCTAAATATGCAAAGACCCTAGCAATTCAACCCCTAAATGGTTCCCAAATTCAAGTTTTACACCAAGAAACTATTCAACTTCCCCTACCCATTTTGGAACCGTTTCAGCCATATTATCACGAAATCCTTACGCTCAAAACATTGTGGAGACATTGTGAACATAAGGGAAGTATCCATGCTACGTTTTTCTTATTGAATCAAGCAACCCACGCAAACATTTTTGAAAACTATGCCAAGGCCATTCTACCCAACCGATTCTTTTCATGGAATCATTGTTAAGCAAGTAATGAAGTAATTAGAGTAGGGAGCAAGAACATTACCTTAAGTTTGACGTTCGGAGCGAAGCAATTGAGAGAGTTTTGGAGTTTTGGGGTGGTTATGGGAGGAAATGGGGAAATCATTCCCCTTTCCCCCTTCTAAACTGGTCCCGACCTCCCGCCACAACGGCCCCGCCTCAGCGGGAACCTCGCCGTTCTGGCAGGGTCAGGCTAGGCAAATGGGCGCGTCTCTTTTCCTCCATGTGTTGCCTCGTTTCCCTAGTCGGTTCCTTGGGTAAGGATCCTTCCTTGCCTAAAACTTGGGAACCTCTATCTTTCGTCGTCCCATGACGGGCCGATCCGTTAGTTTCAGAGTACTCCAAATGAAATTGTGCTTACTCTTCCGCTTGTCGTTCGTGGACGAATGAGGGGTAAATTGGTATCTATTGTCGTGAACACCTAATTTTTTATCGAAGTTAAACATTTTACACTATTTTTAATAAATAAATATTATTATTTCAATAGGTTTATATTTAAATTAGATAAAATAAAAAATCTGAAAATTACAACAAATTATATGTTCTCTTTATATTTAAATTTTACCAGTCTAAAATAATAGTATATGTTATAAAAAAAAGAGTCCTAAAATATTACCTTACACTTTTTCCTAAACACCCTCAAACTCCCATAACTTATTTCTCCTAAAAATCCTCCTACCATTATTTTTATTTTTTTCATTTTTATTTTATCACCATTAGGGGTGTTCACGGTTTGGATAAAAACCGATCCAAACCGAAAAACCAAACCAAACCGATAAAATAAAACCGATTTTATTTGGGTTTGTTTTGGTTTGGTTTTAGATTTTTGAAAACCGATAGTATTTGGTTTGGTTATGGTTTTATTCGGAAAAAACCGAAGAAATAACCGAACCGAACCGATGAATTATATACATATATTTTATTAATATACATACTTAATATATTATTTTTATAAACAATTTTAAAGATCTTATACATATTTTCATTAAAATTTCTTTATAATTTACTTATTGAAAGCAAAAATGCCCAAGATGAAACATTTATCTTATTGATTTCATGTATATGAGTGTCTATGTCAATTCTTTGTGGGACTGAAAATGTTATTGTCTCTTCCTTCTAGGCCAATATAGTGAATTTTAAAGCTTTATTGATAGTAAATTTAGTGATTGAAAGTTTAGTAATTTAAGTCATTCTAACTATTTTTCGTTTTGAATGGATTGTTGTCACATTTTTCACATTTTAAATGAATTGTTTCTTTTATTTTTGTGTATGGTTAATAACCGAATAACCGAACCAAACCAAATCGAAACCGATAATCACCAAATCGATAAATGTATATTATATTTGGTTTGGTTTGGTTTTGATAATTTTAAAACCGATTAAGTTGGTTTGGTTTTGATTTTGACCAATAACCGATCCAAACCAACCCGTGAACACCGCTAATCACCATGATTGGATGATTTTTTTTTCTTTTCTTCACATCCCACGTTTTTTCATTTTTTTTTAATTCTCTTTCTTTCTCTTTTTCTTTTCCTTTTGGTTTTTTCTTGTTTTATTATTATTATTATTTTATTTTTCTTCCTTAATCTTACCCTAAAAATTCTCAACTAAATTTTTAATTAAATTTCATTCCCCACTCTTCACGCTCCTTTTAATTAGCACCAGACTCACACCCAAAACTATTATAAACAAACACAGGCTCAGTAAATAACCAAAAAAACACAGAAAAAAACAGAGAGAGAATAGACGATAGAGAGAAAAACACAAAAAAACGATAGCAAAAGCAAAGAGAAGAAAAAAGTGAGTTTTCTTTTGTTAATTAAGTTTAGAGCTCGAGGCTTTGTTCGTCGTTTCAAGCTCGTGGATCTTAAAGTTAGCCTTGCTAAACTTTGGAAATCTGTAGATTTGTATGTTACTCTCCATTGTTTGGTCAAAAATAATTTGAAGGTGAGTTCTTGCCATAGCCTGTTTATTTTATTAATTTTTTTTATGTAAACTATATGTTTGATCCTTTTATGTAGAATCATGAGAAGATATGTCTTATGAATTTCTCATTTTTTTCTTGAACGATGTTCTCTGTTTTTTTTTCTTTTACGTTAGCCTCATGTTATGTTTTTTTTCTCGTAATTTAAGAAGACATTAGCATATTTGTTTGTGACAACTAGATGACAATCCCATGTATTTAATCGCGTGCTCATTATTTAATTGCTTAGATATTTGATTATTAATCAAAGTGATTAGGAGATAATAAATTAGGTTCTCAATAATTAATTGAGTCATCTTGTGACCTTTTTAGATAGAATTAAAAGTTTTAGTGATCACATTTCATGAAAAGAGCGAGAGAACATATGAGTTTAGGGATTCATCTTGAGAAAGATAAAAAATATAACAATTAAAAAGAAGAAGAAAAGAGGTAGAAAACGTGTGTAACAGAAGCAGAAAAGAAAGAACCTATAGTAAAAAAAAGAGAAGGAAAAATCGTACAGGAAGTAAAAAAAAAAAGCAAAACAATAAAAATAAATAACAAAAAAAGAAAAAAAGAAGAACAAAACGTACAAAAAAAAATAAAAATATATAATGATTTTTTTTAAGAGGAACAAAACATTTATTTTGTTTGAAGAAAAAGTAAGAAAAAAAGGGGAATAGAAAACATGCCAAAAACAGAAAACAAAATAAAAAAATAAATAAATAAATGAAGCAGAATTGAAGGCATAAAATAATAATAATAATAATAATAATAATAATAAAAATAAAGATAAGGGTAAAAAGAAGAAAAAGGAACGTAACAAAAAAAAATAACAATAAAGAAAAAGTAAAAAAAGAAAAAGAACCAAAACATGGAAAGCATGAAAAAAGAACACATAAAAATATAAAAAGGAAAAAAGGAACTTGCAGCCCTAAAAGATAATTAAAAAAAAATTTCTTTTCAAGAAATTGGTTTTAATTTCTGTAAGATTTTTCTTCAAAAAAAAAAAAACTAATCCTAAATTTCATAAAATTCTGCCTCCTATTATAATTCAACTACCTATTTTTAAATCCAACTAAAAAATCTCAATCCTACACAAATTGTAATGTCACGATCCAAAAATGGACGTGATGACACTCATCTTATCCCACCAAGACAAGTCAGCCTAAAACTCAACCATTACAATAAAATGCGGAAATTTTATAATCAACTCAAAAATACCCCCAAAATCTGGTTGTCACGTGTACAAGCCTCTAAAGTATTACAATTGAATCAAAAGAAAATACAAGTCTCATATGACATTGTTTCTAGAGTAGAACAAGATCATAAACAGGAGTAAAAAGGTCTACTGAGTTGACAAGCAGCAACTTCACAAATCTCCAAGAAGCCTTGGAAAAGAAGAGAATGACAAGTACCACAAAAATCCAAGCTCGTAACCTACAAAAAATTGTAGAAGCAAGGGGTGAGTACCAAACCACACGGTACTCAGCAAGTAAACCTCTAAATACGAGCTAAGGGGATAGAATACAAGTACTCCTTAGACCCAACCTAACAGTTCACAATTTACAAGCATATATCTCAACAACAACATTCTAACAATCATATATTCTCAACAACAAGTTCAATATTATCAATTACCACCTCCACAACTACAACTTGCTTAGTACCAGCCCAACATAACAGTTCACAGTTTACAAAGCATATAGCTCAACACAATACTCTAACAATTTCATATTCCTCAACAACAACAATAGTTTCATATCCTCAACAACAACACTCTAACCATTACATATCTTCAACAATAAGCCCAATATTTATCAGTCACAAGTTTCATAGAAAGGCACTCACAAGATCAGCAAAACACAATATCAAGTTCACTAATGATAAATATGTGCAATGCAATGGAATGCAATGTCAAGTATAGTGATGCATGTCTGACCTAATGATACACACCCGCTGTCTCTCAGTCCGAGACCCATG
>NW_006238988.1:1021841-1041463 GCF_000226075.1 Solanum tuberosum | reverse complement strand
TCATTACCCTAAACACATATTACAAGGAAATACATGAATTCCATACACTTAACAAGGGTTTAGAAATCCACTTGCCTCAATCAATCAAGAATTCACCCCATGACTTGAGTCTTCCCCTTCCGTTGGGCTTCCAAATCAATGCAATCTATTCAAATAAATCACCACAATAAGATTTTGAAAGTAACAACACCTGCATTACTATGTGTTTAGCCTTGACCTAAAAACTCACTCAACTCTATAACAAGTTTCTAAATTGTGATGCCAACTAATAGGTCAAATCTCATATTTCCTAAATTTCAAGGCTAGGGTCAAGTTCCAATATCTCCAAATATCATGTATATAATGATATTCATATGATGCAATACACCTACTTATTTAATTATATGCCTTAATATATCAAAACTTGAATCATAATATGATAGTAAAATAAGGATTAATAAATACGGAAACCACTGGTTACGAAACCAGTGGTGGAACCGCATAAGCCAAGGAGCCAACTCCTCGCATGTAACCTCCCCACGAATCAGACCCCAATTTCAAAAATATGTAGCCAACAATCAGTCAAATCTCATTCTTATTTGCCTTTAATAAATAACCTTAACTCTCCAATTCACATCTAATATAATATTGTTATATAAATATATATGCCGCAATTAATGAAAGCATATGCATATGAGAAATTGAAAATTTTGGTTGAATTTTCCTTATGTGATGCAGTTCCTCCATCTTTGGTCCGTGTTCATGCCACACGCACACATATTAATTTACTGCTCCGCTTTATTTTATTTTCTGAATAAATCAGGTTCTAAAAGTGACAAACCCTAATAACCTATTTTAATATATGGGTAAAAATAAATTATAATTTGATCCATTAATCACCAATTAAATTAAAAGACATTATTTAATAAATACCTGCCAATTAAGTAACTATAATTATCGAATAGTTCAAATTTTCAAACCAACTTCACTGACTAATCATAAATGACTCGGGACAACTATCGGTAGGGGTAAAATAGTAATTTTGTATAAATTTCTAAAAATGACTTTACGGGTCATTACATGTAATCCCTAGCAATTAAATGCCTAAATACACTCTACCCACCAAAATATAACAAAAATATAAGTACATGCGAAAAGAAAGGAAAAGAAGAAAATTACGAACGTTTCAAGATTCAAAATTTGTAAAGGTCCATCTCTTAATTTTACTTTATTTTGTTTGAATAAATTTATGTGCATATACATATTTTTAATTAATGGATATATCTTAATAAAATAAGGTAGTTTTAAATAGGTTTAAAATAAATCAAAGAATGAGGGTAAATAACATTTTTTATTATTAAGCTAATAATGTAATATCCAAAAAATTAATTTAAGCCATAGATAGTCAATAAAGCGACCGTGCTAGAACCACGGGGCTCGAGAGGTGCCTAATACCTTCCCCTCGGTCAACAAAATTCCTTACCCAAATTTCTAGTTCGCAGACCAATACAATAAAGAGTCAAACTTTCTTTTGATTATGGATTCAAATAAGGTGACTTGGAACACCAAACCTCAATTCCAAGTGGCGACTTTGAAATAAAATAATCCCTTTTCAAAATGTCACTTTAATTGGAAACTCTTTCTTTCAAAATTTAATTTTGAGGAAAAATAGGGGTTTGACAGATGACGACTCCGCTGGGATAACCATAATCCGAGCTTATAAATATTGACTTATGTATGACTTTTTTTTTTTTAATATTGTATTTGTTGGCTTAATCTGCTTATTGTCTACTTATTTACTACTTTAATATTATTTTAACTGCATATATTTGACTTCTCTTGCGCACCCCTCTGAATCTTATATTATATCATTACGGGAATTGCGAATGCGCACCCCCTTTTTGTCAAGATAGCCATGGTGAATGATTTTAGTCACACATGTTTAAGATGGAGGGCACCCACGCACAAAGCCAGAAAGCGCTACCGGTACGTTGCCACTCTCCAACTCGAGTTGTCCGCTCGTTATAAAGCCAATCTAGATACCTTTCTCCATCAAGCTTAACCTTGGTAGAACTGAAACCAGATATGGTTATCCCTAGTAGGTTTCACTTATTTGAATCATTTGTATTTGACTTAATGAGACTCGCCATAGAATCGAATCCATCTAGGATAGATACCTTAATTTCATATGACCACCTAAATTAGTTGATATGCTATCTGAAAATGTATTTATTTGGAAGCTCTTTGTATATAAACCAAATTTATGGTGAACAATTAAATGAAAGAAAACTTTTTCCTTATAATCAAAATTCACAACAAAAGAATTTTTTTTTATTACGTATAGTTCACAAAAAGAAACTTCAAAAGTTTTTATATCACTTTAAATGAAGAATATAGTTGCATTTGTCAACAAATTTCTAACCTTAAAAAAATGTTTAACTGTCCAATCTGGACGAACTATGCACACTTGATTCTCACCTCGATGAATACGTAGGTAACCATCCTCGGATTCGGTGATCCTTATTTTTTTTTTTTAAAAAAAGAAGAAGTTCTTAATCCTTTTTAAAAATTCAAAAATTAAAATAAAATAAAATAATTTGTTTATCCTTTCTAAAAATAAGATTTTTACCCTTCTTCAAAACATAAACATTCATATATCAAAATTTCCTGAACTATATTTGACTAGATTCTTGCTTTGACAAGATGCATAGGCAGCCATATTTTGAGGTTCGGTCCAACCAAGAAAAATTTAGAAAGTCATCATCACAAAAATTGGGGCAAAAACAAAAATAATTACTATTCAAAATTCAAATAAAAACGTTTTTCTTCCTTATTTTATAATTAAAAAAAATTGATAAAAAAATTGTTTCTTTAAAAGGATTTCTTTTTTAAAAGAAAAATCTTGACTTGGTTGGTACCAACATACTTAGGAATATGCATAAGAAAAAAGAAAAGTGTTAAACTATTTGGTAAGACATACCAACTTTGTTGTGACCTATAGACTTCTGTTGGTACCTCTTGATATATTTATGTAATACTTAAGAAATTATCTTGCTTAAAGTTAAGGCATAAAATAATTCAACCTCATTGTTTCATGTGCATTATGGTGAGTTTTAGACATAAAATTCAATGACATGACTTTGTTGATCTAGAACTTGGCTCGAATGTTGGTTGAGGCGAAATTTTGAGAAAAAATTAACTTGGGAAAGGATTATAGGCTTTCTTTGATCGATTGTGTCTTTCAAGCCTATCGAATGACATGTTATCCATAGAACTCCCATTTCGAGCCTGAAACCTTTTTATTTGAATAGCCATATCTTAACATATATCATTTTGAGTGAATAAATGCACTATACCTTAGTCCCACCTCTTTGAGCGTACTATCAATTATATACACAATGTCAAAGATCTAAGTTGGGTAACAAAGTGCAAAGGCCAAATATGTGAAATTAAAAAAAAAGCTGACAAAGAAAAGCTAGAAAGAGAAAAAGAAAAAAAAACTCCAACGAAAAGGAGAGAAAATGAAAAAATGAGGAGAAACATTAAAAAAAAACAAAGGTTAAATGCGAAAATGAAAGAACAGTGAGAGAATAGTGCAAATTTCAAGGAGGAAATAATCACTTTATCCAAAATGAATATTCTACCTTCCTATAAGCCTACATTACAAGCCAATGACAAGTTCTATTTGATCACATGTTGGGTGTTCTCACATTAGTGGATACTTATATGAGGAACAAGCATATGGTATCTCAATCTCATGCATTGAATATCTTTCCGAGTGTGAGTGACTTCTAAGATCGGAACACTTATATTGTATGAAGTAGGACTTCATTTGTTGCCAGGGCACTTGAAATATGAAGATATAAATAGTTCTAACTTCTTAATTTATGCAAGATGAACTGATCTTGTAAATACTTAAGTATGTATGAGGTACCATTTGAAACTATAGGGATTACTCAAACTTGACCTCAAATTTGTTTGAAAGTAGTTGAAGGTGATTCATATGAATAATACTAATTGTCGGTACCAACTAAAGTCAAAATAATCTCAACCATGAATTAATTTATTTCTTTTCTCCTCTAGTATTATTTTTTAAAGAACTCTTTTGTAAAAAAAAGAAATCAATCAAAAAAAAATCTTTGATATTGAACTATGTTTGACCTGATTCCTAAAAGGATACGTAGGCATCCTTTCATTGGGGTTCGGCCTAATCACTCAATAAAATAATGATCATGTTCTTCAATTTTCTAAAGGTTGAGACATGATATTGTTATGGATATTCCATTCAATGATTCCATAGTTGTAACTCATTCTAAAGTTCTTTTTATTTTATTATGACCTACGCTGTGTTACAACAAGAAATAAAGAAAAAAAATGAGAGTCTTATGAGTGAAAACCCTCACGGGCACCATAAGACGATAGTAAGTTGAGATAAGAAGATAAGAATGTCTTTTTGGTGAAAAACCACGAAAGGCACCACTGATCAAATGATGACATTCCATCTTGGCATGAGCACAATCAAGGTAGAAAGTCTAGAGACTGAAAGGTACAACATGTTTCGTGAGATTCAGATAACTTAGAAGGATCAAACGTTCAGTCGAAATACATGTCATGATTAATTAAACTTGTCACATACTTTCAGATAAGATTCGTTTCATTCCTTTTAAACATTTGCTTATTCATTTCATCCTTCTAAAGATATAACTTTTCTTTCATAACCCTTTCATTTGTATCATTTGTACTTGTGTTCGGTATTCTTTGAGTCCCATTCAACATAAACTCGCCTCAAGTGGGAAAATAAAATTAAAGTCGCAAAATTGACTACGATATTTCCAGTTGAATGTTGGGGGCATGCACAACAATGACTAGGGCTGTGAACCAATCGAGACAAAAAATATCAAAAAAGAAAAGAAAAATGTAGTGTTACTTCAAGGTATCGTGAGAAAATCGGTAAAGCAAGAGAGTTGCTTTGGAAATGATGAGCCACACAACATGCACAAAATGGTAGTGGGTCAAAATATTCATGAGGAGTGTTTCAAGGGAAGATAAGGACTGTCTCTTAAGTATTTTGAAGCTATTCGCACAATCATCAATAGAATGAATCTTCCAAGCAAGACAGATTCAAAGTCAAACTCCACAAGATATTCGAAGTCACAAACCAACCACCATTTAGAAAAACTAACAAAACATTCTTTTTTCGTAACGAGTACAAAGCAAATTTTGTAAGTAATTCACGAGAGACAAACACCTTGACTGTAAGTTCTTGTCACGACCCAGACCATCGTGATTGGCACCCACACTAACCCTTCGGTGGGAGAACCATTACTAAAACCAAAACTAAACAACTTAACCAAAAACTATGCATTTAAAGATACAAAAGCAGGTTTAAATGCAGAACAAAATAAGGAGTTCCCATAAACTCCGGGAATTTAACGACTATCAAACATTGCGGAAAATAATCCCTAGAACCTGAAAGTCACTGTACCAAAAATCTAACAATTCACAAGTCTAAGGAATAGGGACACAACCCCGAAAGCTAAACAATTGAATATCTAAAGCACTAATCGAAGTCCGAATAAAATGGACTAAGCAAAATGAGAACTCATGGCAGCCATAAAGAACTGGATCACCCTTGAATTCAGTCTTGATTACTGATCTCCTAGCTGAGGTCTTTTAATAGTTGTCTGAAGATGCCCTGTACTCAACAAAGAACGAGCAAGTGCAATATCAGTACACAACCACAATGTACTGATAGGATCATGCGGCTATTCCAGTAAGCACAATATATACCAGAAATCACAACAAAGTAAACATGCCATGCACATAATAAATACACAGTTAACATTTCAAGAGCAATGTACAATTTCCATATTTTCAACAAAAAGTAAAATATGACAATTCAATGGTCCTCTCATGAAACCCATACCCAAACTGTTAGTGTACCAGATTGTGGTACCCGATCCCAATTAGTGTGTCGGACGTGACACCCGATCCCATATATGCGTCGGAACATGGCACTCGATCCAAGTTAGTGTGTCGTAACGTGACAACCGATCCTTTCAACACAACCACAATCACCATCACACTCATATGTACATTCTCATAATCATACAATCGCATGTTGAATAATGGCATACATTTATTCATTCGTACTCATATAATTAGGTTTGATCAACAATGCTTCATTCACATACCTATATCCATTACAATGAAGCAATTACCAACATACATTACGTAAACAAGAAGTCAAATCATCACCTACCTCAAAACCAAGCTTGAATCCCCCTATGGCACTTGAATCTTCCCTTTCCGAATTCTTTCCGCTTTTTCTAGGTCTACAAAGAATCAATATAATGCAAGGATCAATAATAAAGGTCTAATTACCCGGATCATAACAAACCCAATAACTCAAGACCAAACCCATGATCCTAAGGTGCAGCTAGTGCTTCTTTCCACCATCAAATTCAGTTCAAAATCCTCCCCCAATAATAATTAACCAAGAATATAAGTTCTATGGATCGAAAAATGGATTAGGGGTGTAAAATCCTTACTTTTAGCACCAAAAGTCATGGAAAACTGTCAAGGAATCACCTAGGGTCGTCTCTTAACCCTACAGAATGAAACTTGAAGAAAAAAATGTTTTTGGGGTTTAATTCTGTCTTAAGTCGCGACTGGCCCGCCGTAGCGGGACCCAACCCGCCATAGCGGCCCCGCCCTAGCTGAATAAATCCCACTCTGGCGGCTTACGCGGAGACAGAACGTCGGAATTAGAGTTTCAAACTTCCATTTCACAACACACCTTCAACTCATGACGTTCAAAGACTACCCTTTCACGCTAAGAGAAGTTTTGGGAGTTCCACTCGCCTGAATTCAATTCCGTAAAGTCGTACGAGTCCCTTAACGTCTTAGCTATCTACTCATGTAATCAAATTCATTATTAAATCTCTCAGTCATTACCAGATTTCCCTAGACCTCACTGACTCAGATTTCGTCCAAATTTGGACTAGCCTACGAAATCCCAAGTTACTACAAAGAGTTTTTCCAGCCCCAATTCTTTCCCCATTGGCTTTTCTATAACGACGAGAATATGTTGTTAAAATAGATACCAATTTACCCATCACTCGTCTCCGAGTGACAACTAGGATAAACAACTAAACTAAGAGTATAGTAGTACCTAAATCGTCAAACAACTGGGGATACCTCGCATGTCCTTCTTGGTTTCCCAAGTAGCTTCCTCAACTGGACGATGCTTCCATTGAACCTTCACAGACTTAATCTCTTCGGTCCTCAGCTTCTGGACATCGCGCTCAAGAATTGCATCGGTTCCTCCTCATACTTAAGGTCTTTGTCTAACAACACTGAGTCCTATATTATAATGTAATCCCTGTCCCCATGATACTTTTTCAACATGGATACATGAAACACTGGATTAACTACAAATAAGATAGGGTGTAAGGCCAATCTATAAGACACTATCCCTACTCAATCAAGAATGTCAACTGGATCAATATATCTAGGACTAAGCTTTCCCTTCTTACCGAATCTCATTACTCCCTTTATGGGTGACACTTTGAGAAGGACTTGTTCGCCATCCTGGAAGTCCATGTCCCTTACCTTATGGTCCGCATACTTTTTTTGTCTACTCTGGACTGCTAAAGGCTTAGCTTGAATACTTCTCACTTTATCCTGAGCATCCTTCACTAAATCAACCCCCAAAGGTTTTACATCTCCAGCCTCAAACCATCCTATGTGTGATCTACATGCCCTCCCATAGAGTGCCTCAAACGGTGCCATGTCAATGCTGGAGTGGTAACTATTATTATAGGAGAACTCACACAACGGTAGGAACTTAACCCAATGCCCTCCAAAGTCAACCACAAATCCCCTCAACATGTCTTCTAACACTTGAATAGTCCTATCTGAATGCCCGTCCATCTATGGATGGAAAGTTGTACTAAAAGTGAGTTGTGTGCCTAATTTATCATGTAATTTCCTCCAAAACTTGGAGGTGAACTGCGTACCACGGTCTGAGATGATAAAAAGGGGCACCCTGTGCAACCTCACTATCTCTTTCAGATAAACCTTAGCCAACTTCTGAGCATTATAATCTATTCTGACTGGAATAAAATGGGCTGACTTAGTCAATCTATCAACCACTACCCAAATAGAATCAAACTTCCCCAAAGTTTTGGAGAGACCAACCACAAAATCCATAGCTATCCTTTCCCACTTCCATTTAGGAATTGGCATTCTCTGAAGCAAACATGCAGGCCTTTGATGTTCATACTTTACTTACTGATAGTTTTGGCACTTAGCCACAAACTCAGCTATGTCTTTCTTCATGTCTGGCCATCAATAAAGTCGCTTCAAGTCTTGGTACATCTTGGTCACACCTGGATGAATGGAATACCTCGAACCATGAGATTTTGTCAACAATTTCTAAATCAAGTCATCAATTCGAGGAACACAATTCCTTCCTTTAAAGCTGAGCACACCCCTGCATCTAAAGTCGCATCTTGTGCCTTGCCAGACACTGCCTTATTTCTGAGCTCATTCAAATTCTCATCCTCAAACTATTTGGCCTTGATCTCCTCAATGAACGTAGCCCTTACTTCAATGCTAGCTAACACCTCACTTTTCTTTGAGATGCCCAACTGCATGAACTTAGATACCAGGGTTTTTATTTCCTTAGCCAAAGGTCGCTTGGATACACTCAAGCGAGCTAGACTACCCATACTCACCACCTTCCGACTTAGTGTGTCTGCCGCTACATTAGCTTTACCCGGATGATACTGGATAGTCACATCATAATCCTTGAGTAACTTCATCCACCTTCACTATCTCAAATTCAGATCCTTTTGAGTGAAAACATGTTGTAGACTACGATGATCAGTAAAGACCTCACACTTGACACCATAAAGGTAATGCCGCCAGATCTTAAGAGTAAACACTACCGCTGCCAACTCTAAATCTTGTGTTGGGTAATTCCTCTCATGCACCTTCAACTACCGCGATGCATAAGCTATAATATTCTTATCCTGCATTAACATAACACCCAAACTCAAATGGGAAGCATCACAATAAAAAATAAAATCTTTACCTTCCACCGGTAGTGCTAGAATAGGTGTTGTGGTCAAAAGAGTCTTGAGCTTTTGAAAGCTCTCATCACATTTTTCGGTCCATTCGAAAGGCACCTCCTTTTTGGTTAATCTTGTCAGATGTGTGTCAATAGAAGCAAAGTTCTTCACAAATTGATGATAATAGCTAGCGAGCCCCATAAAATTCCTAACTTCAGTCACAGAGCTAGGCCGAATCCAATTCTTAACCAATTCAATATTTTGGGGATCTACCATTACCCTTTCTCTTGAAATTACAGGCCCCAAAAAGGCAACTGAATCCAACGAGAACTCACACTTGGAAAATTTGGCATATAACTTTTGTCTTCAAAGGACACCCAGAACAATACGAAGATGGTCAGCATGTTCTTCCTTACGCTTTGAATAGACCAAAATGTCATCCATAAAGACAATTACAAAAGAATCCATGAATGGTTTGAACACACTGTTCATCAAACTCATGAAAGTTGCAGGTGCATTTGTCAACCCAAATGACATTACTAAAGACTCATAGTGTCCATAGCGGGTGCTAAATGTCGTCTTGGGTAATTAGGCCTAATCTTTAATTGATGGTAACCAGACCTTAGATCAATCTTAGAGAAAACTGACGCACCTTGCAACTGGTCAAAAATATCATTTTATCCGAGGTAATGTGTACTTATTTCAAATGGTGACCATATTCAATTACCAGTAATCTATGCACATCCTCATACTATCATCCTTTTTCTTAACAAACAAGATATGAGAACCGCATGGGGAAGCACTAGGACGGATGAAGCCTTTATCAAGAAGTTCTTAGATTTGAGCTTTAAGCTCTTTCAACTCTACCGGGGCCATGCGATAAAGAGGACTGGAAATGGGGCTGATAGCGAGTTCCAAATCAATGCATATATCTATATCCCTATTTGGAGGCATAGCAGGGAAATTAGTAGGAAACACTTCTCTAAATTCTGACACCACAGGAATAGACTCAATAGAGGGGGACTCAACCTCAACATCCTGAATATGAGCCAAAAATGCCAAACACCCCTGCCCCACCAGTTTCCTAGTCCGAAGGAAGGATATGACCTTAGATAGCTTAGGCTTGTACACCCCTTCCCACTCCAATTTACTCACATATTTTGTACTACAATTTAACAAATCATAATGGGGGGACAACCAAGTCATGTCTAAGATTATATTAAAATCAGTCATATCCAAAATAATCAAATCTGCCCAAGTCTAAAATCCCATAAACAAAATAGGGCAAGCACGATACACAAGGGTGACTATGACTGACTCTCCAACTGGGATAGAAACATGGATGGGGGCATCAAGTATATCACAAATCATATCAAAACCCAAGGCAAGCTTAACTGATACATATGAATACGTATAACCCGGATAAAAAAAATAGTAGCCATCTGGTCACAGACAAGAATAGTACCTGTGATCACTACATCAGACACCTCCGCCTTTCTCTTGCCCGTAAAGGCATAACATTGAGCCTTGTCATCATGACGGGTGACCTCTTTGCCTGGCTGAATTATTCCTCTACCCGCATTACCATTTCCCCGGCCTGCACGGCCTCACTGATTTCCTCCTTGCCCACCTTGTGGACGCCCTCTATCATTATTACCATTGCTCGCGGGTACCACTGCTCTAGTCTACTGCTGCAAAGAATCCATCATCCGCGATTGGGGACAATCGCTCCTCATGTTCCCAAGCTCCCACAATTATAGCAAGTACGATCAAAAGATGGTCTGCCGCTAGCTGAAGATGCGGCTCCCTGGCTATCCTGAATAAAAGTCTGATATGGAGTCCCCGAGTAATTACCTGTAGAAGCGGCCATGGTGGACTGAATCGGCCGGGCTGCGAGCATCGGCCTACCTGAACCTTTTGAGTAAGAACCCTAAAAGTTACCCGTGTTCTTAGACTTCTTAACCAAAGACTTAGCATGCCCATCACGTCTAACTCCTTCTACTTTCTTCACAAAGTCAGTCACCTCATTAAAGCTTTTCCCTGCAGAGGTCATATGAACATACAATATTGCAACTCAGAATTTAGTCCCTTGACGAATAGGCGAATCCTCTCCTCTTCAGTAGTCACCAATTGAGTAGCATATCTAGAGAATGCATGAAATTTAGCCTCATAAGCAGCTACAGACATGCCACCCTGCTCTAGAGCCATAAACTCATCCTTCTTGCGATCCCTCAAAGTTCAGGGCACATACTTTTCCAAAAATAGAGCATGAAACTGTGTCCAAGTGAGTGGGGTAAAACTGATGATCTGCACTACACATAGGCCCTCCACCACTACTTAGCCTCACCTTCAAGCTGGAAGGTCACGAACTCTACCCCATGCTGGTGTACAATACCTAACTTGTGCAGCCTCTCATAACAATCCAAAATAAACTCATTGGTCTCCTCACTCTCGAAACGATGGAATACTGACGGCTTCAACTTAAGAAACTTGGTCAACATTTCGTGCTCATTCCCAGTCATCATAGTACCCAACAAAGGATGAAAAAAGGCATCAGTACCTACAGTTCCACCCATCTTGGGTACAATGATAGCAATAGGGGGATTGGCGGGAGTTTGAGTTGCTTGAACTACGGGAAGGATGATTAAAGTAATGTTGTAAAGCACACCTCATCCAATTCTAGGTGTTCAACGATCGTACATTAGTATATAACCCAACTAAATGAGTTGGGGTCGAATCCCACAGGGAGCGGTACGTGTTTGAGAATCAATTAGGAAGTATCAATATGGTCAAATCAGTCATAGGAATAGACATTATCGAATAAAAACATAATTCAAGTCAGGGGGTGACACGAATGTCAAATGGGGGCTTTTGGTTTTAAATTATCAACTACAACAGCAACAAATAATACAAAATAACAATAATGAGATGGGTTCTTAGGATGTGACTTGATTATAGGCTAATATAGACAAATGGGTCATTGCAACTATTAGAAAATAGCTAAATATTAGTGAGTAAGCTAGGCTATAGAGGAGGTAAATTTTGTCTCAAATAATTTACCCCGAATCAGGTCGATTTCTCTCGAACATCGACAAGCATGCAAAATAAGAACAGCCCACACCTTAGTCTATTCATTCTCTTGAGCTGAATTTGTGGAATTGGGTTTAGGATTCACTCTCTCGAGCTGAACCCGTGTCAACCCAATAACCACAGACCATCAATCAATAACCTTAGTTTTAAAACCTCTGTCTCGAGCAAACCAAAAACACAAGTGTAGAACTGCATTTGCAACTACAATTCTTAAATTAAACCACAATTAATGATTGAACTCACTTCGAAATAAAATTTAAACTAACAATTAGCAATACGCATAAACTAAATCAGCCCATAATCACAGTCACACCCCAAGAATTGGGGTTTTAGATAGACATCATAAAAAGATAAAAATCGTTACCAAATTGAGTTTCCATCAACTAGGTAAGATTAATTTTGTCTTTACAATGTTCCAAGTCGAAGAATGTCAAAGATCCACTTCCACTTTCTCAAAAGTGAAAAATTTCAATTTTTCAAAGCTAAGGAAAACTAGAGAAAACTTGTCTCTCAGTTCAAAATTCTAATCACAATTCGATATAATGAAAATTAGATACTAAACTAAATGTTCAAAAATATATTTACAGTCGCCCAAAATGTGCTGCGAAGAGTCACTCGGCGAAGTAAGTCGGGCTCACCGATCCACTCGACGATCCGCTCTTTGGTCAATTCCATCGCCTTTCTGCCTTGGCCTTCAACATCCTCAAGGTCTGTAACTTTGAGCGATCCAACACTGCATCGCGGAACCACTCAGCGATTCACCGACTGCTCATTTCTCTCACCGACTTAGTTCTTTCCTTCAGGACTTGGCACAATGGAACTTTAGGCGGTCAAGTGGCCATTCGGCGACTCGCCAAGTAAACTTGGCGATCACCAGGCTTGCATTTCTTCATTCTTTCTGCTCGCTTTATTCCTTTTTGCAAATTAGTGTACTTGCTTTGTTCCTCAATTCGTATACCTGGAAATCAAGGGTTTTATATCAGTTATTGGCAAGAAATAAGCATTGAAGGACACTAAACCATTGTAAATAAAGACCTAAAAGAGTCCAAATCTTGGACTCATCAAAGGACTCCAGGACCAACCAAACTTTTCAGGAAAGACATAATCTGTTGTGCTAATACTGGGTCTAAGGGAGGAATACCTATAGTCTCAGCATGCACCTCTTCCTGTTTTCCAACATCCTCCTCATTCTCAACCACCACATTCTCCTCTATCTCTTCATGATGCGCATGAGGGATCTCATTTCTGGGAGCATTCTCAACTGGAGCTCCACCCCTAGCGGGTGCTATCCTTCCTCGGCCTCTACCGCTTACCCTTCATCTACCCCTGCCTCGACCGTGACCTCTTGTTGTGGACTCCTTAGTGGGTACATGATGAGTCCATAAATTGCACTCATTTAGGGCTATATTTTAATAGAAATTGTGTCCTCGAATGCTTATTTTATCTCAATATCTGATGAAAACCCTTAAGTTTCAGGTATTTGAAGTTTGAAGGAAAGCATGGATACTACGTCGCAAAAACGAACGAAATGGTTGAAAAGAATGAAGAAATGAAAGCCCGAGGATCGCCAAGTCCACTTGGCGAGTCACCGAAGGGTCTTACTTCGCCTTTTGTTCCAGTGTGCTGAGCCCTGAAGGAAAGTATCAAGTCGGCGGAAAAAGGGAGCAGTCGACACATCGCCAAGAAGTTCCGCGAAGCAGTACCATGTCGCCCAATGACCTAGAGCAAGACAATGCTGAAGGATTGTTCAACACGGCAATGAACTACACCAAAAGGTGAATCACCGAGTTGATCGGTGATTTCGACTAACGCCGTCGAATGATTCACCGCAACACAAATCTTTGAAAGCTATAAATACTAGTTAGAGTTGTAGTTTTATGGGTCGAATAATTATTATAATTTTCATATAGAATAGTACTTTTTGATATTTTTGCTCTAAGTTTGAGAGGGTTTTGAAGACTTGAAGATCCAAAGGGTTTCATCTTCAAGATTTATATTTGGGTCTCTTGTTATTTTCAATTTTGGCCTTTATCAAGACTTAAATCTTCATACCCAGTTGAATGCGAGCTCAATTTGGTATAAATTTCTATCTCTTATACATGTGTGGCTAAAACCCCCAATTCTTGGGGTGTGATTTTGTGAATATGGGTTAGATTAGTTGTTGGATCATGCTTGCTGATAGTCTATTTGTAGTTTAAATGTGATTTGTTTAGTGGTTGTGGATGAACTGAATGTGGTTGTAGTTGCAAATCTAAACTCATATATGTGTTTTCAGCTTGCTCGATAGAGAGGTCGTAAAACTAAGACCACTAAATTGATAGCCAGTGTGAGTGGGTCGACATGAGGTTCAGCTCAAGAGAGTGAACCCTAGCCCCATGTCCACACACTCAGCTCGAGAGAGTGAGCGGGTTAAGGCGGAGGCTGTTCTTTATGCGGCAAGTGGGTGTCCAAGAGGAACCCGCTTGAAACAGGGTTAGTTGCTCGAGAGAGAGCTTATCCCCCTTAAAGTCTAGCCTAATCATAATTACTCTACGAGTTCTCTATCAAAAGCATGTACCCAATGATTTAGTCTATCCCGTATTCCATTCACATCCCAAGAACCCCCCTTTCATTTATTAGATCTCTTTGTTAATTTTGCTGTTTTTGCTTACTAATTATAAAACCCCATTGTTAATTGACACTCTTGTGTCCCCCTTTAATTTACAATGTTTTTAATCGTTAATGTCTTTAGCTACGACTAGTTAGAACTAAATTTTAATCTTTCTTTTATTTCTCAAAACCACTCTCTTTGGAATGATCCCAACCCGTGGTTGGGTTACTAAACTATTGTACGATCGTAGACACTTGCATCAGAAGTTATGTCTTGATTACGTAAACTTCAATATGGAGCTGCTGCCAGGGAATGGTGTTATTTGGGAATTCCTAGATTAGTAGAATTTTTGTTCTTCTTAGTTGTAGTTTACTAACTTAATTTTTAGTTTTGTTTTGATTGTTAGAGTTTTGAAGTAGGGGAGTTGAACATATTGAGCAGTACTTGCAAGCTAATGGAGCTGCCGTCATTAGAAGGGATGATGTTCCGAGATATGATCCTAACTTTTAAGCAATCGGATGGCGAACAACTTCATGAGGCATGGCTGAGGTTCAAAGCACTTCTGGGTCAATGCCTTACTCATGGAATCCCCGAAAGAGTCATTTTGGAATCTTTCTACCGAAGTCTGAGTCTAGGCAACAGAATGATGGCTGATCAAATTACCTCGGGTAGTCTAGTACGACAACCCTATGTGGAAGCAGTCAAATTGCTAGACAACTTAACTGAGCCAAATCAAGAAATGAAAAGGAGAGATTTCAACTTAGTGATCCTACTAACTTAGTTAGATGAGCTGACAAAGAAAATTAAGGATCTTGAAGTCCAGTGCAACAAGAAAAAGCGCTACGTTCCTCCTCATCAACGAAAGAGAATTAAGAACAAGGAGGATGGACAAAACAAAGAAATGCTCACACTTCTACTCCAGAAATCCAGTGAGCAACATAGGGTACTAAAGGAGCTCAGGGAGAATGTACTGTTGTTGAACCAGATGACGACCTCCCATGCTATACTCATTCAACTACTAGGTTCTCAAATGGATCAAGTGCTAACTGAAATCTATCCGGATTTTAAAGAAGGATTGCCTGATTAAGTTGAGGCAGACCTCACCATTGGAGCATAAGTGTTAACTTGCGTCGTGCCATGACGTTAAATAAAGTGTTGTTTGGGAGGCAACCCAAAACCCCTAAATGTTTGTAATTTGTTATTTTTGAAATAAAGGTCTTTTGATTTTATAGGATTGGGCATGAAAAGTTTGTGAAAAGTAAAGGATGAATTACACAAGTCCAATTGGCAAATCGCCGACTAGATTGACGACCTCGACAAAGACTGCCGTTTGGATCCTCAATTTGATTGAAGGTCCTGTAAAACTCGGCGAGGTAGATAAACACTCGGCGGATCATCGAGTAGCAGAGCGAATCCAACTAATGTCGCCGAATGGGTGAGATCTGGATGGTTTTTATAAAGCCACCATTTTTGACTTTCAACCTTTTTCATATTCTCCCACTCTCGATTTTTGCAAAATCGCACGTACTTAGTATTTTCAAAATTTGTGCACCTCGTAAGTATTTTAGCTGATTTAGTAGTTCTTGGATATGTACTAATCTGCTACCTAGCATCATAGTCTTGACTTAATCTGCCTAAAAGGTTGGTTCTCCAAACCCTGCATTTAATTGTGATATTTATACTCTCACTGCAAGTAATTTTATCCTATGTCGTGTACTGTGCCTTTCTTATAAATTTAGACTAGTCAAGTGCCTCTTTTGATTCACGAATCCAACCCGTTTACTTTGAATTTTGGAATCCCGTTCTGATGATTTAGCATGAATGAAATTATGAGGTGCTCCTGCATACTGTTTAAGTTGGGCAAAGGCAATATTCGATCTGTAAATCTTACCCATATTATCTTAATTCTTGTACTCCCTTTTTGTTGCGCCGTAAAAATGAGTTAAACCTTGTGGGGTTGTGCGTGCAAGGTGCTTATCATGATTAAGTGTTATGGATCTGAGCTTAATTGCACTAGTGCAAAATTTTATTTTGTTTTCGGTGGTTGCGAGGTTGAAGTCGAGAAGATAGGTGGGAAATAGGCACGTTGGGCCGTTTGGCGAGCTGGTTCGAGCTCGCAAAAGCACTCAGCGTTCTGCCTAATGACCCCATCTCGCCTTTAATTTCATGCTACTTGCGATATGGGTTCTGTAAATTTTGGTGAGAAGTCTTTGATCGCCAAAAGCATTCGATGACTCGCCGAAAGTCTCATTGATCGCCCTTTGTCTGCACCCCTGCACCTTTGTTGCACTGTATATTTCGGCGGATAAAATCCTGCTCGTCACAGAAACTTGGCGATTCACCGATCTATTCGGCGAGTTATTCTGAAATTGTGTCCCTATGACTTTGATTTAGTTGTTTTAACTTCTTCCCAATTCTTTGTAGAAATGGCTAGATCTAAAGTTGTAGGAAGAAGCAAGCGACACCAAGGTAAAACAAAAGGGATTACAATCAACGAGGATGTAGCTGCATCCAGAAGCAAGGTTGCTAAACTTTCCACAACTGGTGGGAAAGGCAAGGGCAAAGACAAGACCCTTGAATTATCAGATGCAAGCACTGACAGTGAGGGATTTTATAGAAATGACCCCAACCAATCTGAAAGAGAAGGTGTGGGTTCTGATGAGGATGATCTGTTAATAACACAGAGGGTTGAGCGGTGAACTAAAAAGCTAAATGATCCATCCAGGGTCAGGACTTCCCAGCCTACCACCACTACAACTCCAGTTCCAGAGCAGACAATGGTATTAGCGCCCCCAGTACAGGGTCCTCCGCCTAAGTCAATGAATCGAGTAAAGGCTGAAGGGCTGAGGACAATTCTAGAAGAAAGGCGTGTTTCTATAGACGGGGTTATAGAAAGGCACCCAGAGATAATGGAGTGCCTGAGATACCACAAGTTCCAAATCTTCACAAAGCCTTGTGGCCCTTATATTCCAAATTGGGTAAGAGAATTCTACAGTGCATACAGTGCACTAATACACCAGATAAAATAGCTAGCAACAACTTTCAAAGAAGTGGACTATGTGGTCATTAGAGGCAAGAGGGTGGAGTGTGATAGTGAGGCGATCAACGTAGTCTTGGGCATGTCCACAAATATTGGGGATCACTGCCAGCACTTGATCAGAACAAAAAGCTGGATGAGATGAAAAAGTGGTTAGCTACACTAATTTCAGATGAGACTCTGAAATGGTTGGCTGAAGGATTTCTGATTGTAAAGAAAGAACTAAACATAGCAGCAAGATTCTAGTTCAATTTTATCAGCAGCACGATCATGCCATCCCAAAATAAGTCAATCCTTCGCCTTGCCAAGGCAACTTGCCTGGGTTGCATCATAGAGAAAACTCGAATAAACTTGGGTACAATCATTTCTTCAGAGATAAACATGCATGCAAGGCAGAGCCATACCTCACTTCCATTCCTAGTATTGATCACATAATTGTGCAAACAAGCTCGGGTACCTCGGGATGCAAAGAAAGATATGGAAGTGATGCCCACAGCCTCTACTGATATCCGGAGGATCAAATCCGATTACTTTAAGCATCAAGAAAAAAGGAAGAAGGCAACATCGATGGAGTTAGTAAACATAGAATCATCACCTGCAGAGGCACATCTGCCTACTCCGGCTCCTTGGCCTTCAGGTACATCCATTACCACTTCTACTCCTGCTGATACTCCAGGTTTTTCTGCTGCTACACGGTATCCCAGACCCACTGCTGTTGCTACTGTTTCTCGGCCTCCACTCACCCAAGCCTCCCTACTTTGGATGGGACATCTGGCCCTTTCTACTAATCGTCAAGTTGCCAGTCTAGAGGCCTCTGTTCCACGCATGGTCCAGATTGCCCTAGCTGATGCTGTGACACCTCTGAACACTATCATTGATGCTCTGGTAGCCAGGATAGCGGTATCTGAGCACAATCAAGGGGCCACAGAGGAGGTGACGGCTTTAAAAGCTACTATTGCTGAGTTGCGAAAAGATGTAAACCACTTGAAGTCCACCGTGTGTCCATGGTCTTTGGAACAGTGGAAATTCCAGATGTGTCTGAGATGCCTCAGACCACCACTGGACATGGGGATAGAGTGGAGCAGACAACAGATCCGGAGTCAGAAGCAGAGATCGGTGAAGAGATGCATGAAAAAACTGAGGGAGCTGCAGATGAAGACCTGACTAAGATGGAAGCAATTATGATAGATGCTACTGTGCAAGCTTCCTTAGCACCTGTTGCTGGATTCAGTGGAGCTGGCCCTTCTGGAGCCATTCCGAGCACTGAAGCCCGGGAAGATGGAGTGACCGATTAGCTAGGATCACCTCTTTACCTCCCTTTTTGTCTTTCTTTATTTTACATTTCGGATTCTGTGTTATTTGCATTTGAGGACAAATGTTTTTAGTTGTGGTGGGGTGAGGCCCACCTTTGTGTGCTATTGATGTTCGTGTTTTGTTTGTATTTGGGCTGCTCTGTTTATAAATTGTGTTTGATATACTGTTTATATGGATATTTGATCTTATGGCTCCTTTTGTTTTAAATTGCAAAAATGATTTTTTAACCCGTTTGAAAATTTAAATTTTTGCCACCTCTCGTGTGTTGAATATGGTTGTTCTTTGGCAAAATTTAAGTCTTGGTTCCGATCAATATGGATGACTTGAATAGTTCTCTCAATCGAATGAACATGAATGCGTGGCTACGACGATGCCAAATGAAGTTGCATAGACAATTTGTGAACTCTTTGCATCTTGTTATGACTAGCCTAGTATCAAATTGAGTCTCTTGTGATGATCATTGCACACTAGCAAAAGTGTGGAGTCTTGTTTGACTGTAGTGTCAATGCCTAGTGTGATGAACTTACTTTGAACC
>NW_006238988.1:998526-1020899 GCF_000226075.1 Solanum tuberosum | reverse complement strand
TCCTCAAATGCTTATTTTATCTCAATATCTGATGAAAACCCTTAAGTTTCAGGTATTTGAAGTTTGAAGGAAAGCATGGACACTCCGTCGCAAAAAGGAATGAAAAGGCTGAAAAGAACGAAGAAATGAAGGCTTGAGGATCGCTGAGTTCACTTGGCGAGTCGCTGAAGTGTCTTACTTCGCCTTTTGTTCCAGTGTGCTGAGCCCTGAAGGAAAGGATCAAGTCGGCGGAAAAAGGCATCAGTCGGTGCATTGCCGAGAAGTTCCGCGAAGCAGTACCATGTCGCCCAATGACCCAGAGCACGACGATGCTGAAGGATGGTGCAAGACGGCGATAACTACACCAAAAGGTGAATCGCCGAGTTGATCGGCGATTCCGACTAACGAGCCGAATGATCCGCTGCAGCACAAATCTGTGAAAGCTATAATTACTAGTTAGAGTTGTAGTTTTAGGGGTCGAACAATTATTATAATTTTCATATAGAATAGTACTTTTTGATATTTTTTGCTCTAAGTTTGAAAGGGTTTTGAAGACTTGAAGATCCAAAGGGTTTCATCTTCAAGATTTGGATTTGGGTCTCTTGGATTTTTCAATTTTGGCTTGTATCAAGATTTAAATCTTCATAGCCAGTTGAATGCGAGCTCAATTTGGTATAAATTTATATATCTTATACATGTGTGGCTAAACACCCCAATTCTTGGGGTGTAATTTTGTGAATATGGGTTAGATTAGTTGTTGGGTCTTGCTTGCTGATAGTCTATTTGTAGTTTAAATGTGATTTCGTTTAGTGGTTGTGGATGAACTTAATGAGGTTGTAGTTGTAAATATAATCTCATATATGCGTTTTTGGCTTGCTTGAGAGAGAGGTCGTAAAACTAAGACCACTAAATTAATGGCCAGTGCGAGTGGGTCGACATGAGGTTCAGCTCGAGAGAGTGAACCCTAGTCCCATGTCCACACACTCAGCTCGAGAGAGTGAGTGGGTTAAGGCGGAGGCTGTTCTTCATGCCGCAAGTGGGTGTGTTCGAGAGGAACCCGCTTGAAATGGGGTAAGTTGCTCGAGAGAGAGCTTATCTCCTTTAAAGTCTAGCCTAGTCATAATTACTATACCAGTTCTCTATCAAAAGCATGTACCCAATGATTTATTCTATCCCGTATTCCATTCACATCCCAAGAATCCCCCTTTCATTTATTAGATCTCTTTGTTAATTTTGCTGTTTTGGCTTACTAGTGACAAAACTCCATTGTTAATTGACACTCTTGTGTCTCCCTTTAATTTACAATGTTTTTAATCGTTAATTTCTTTAGCTACGACTAGTTAGAACTAAATTTTATTTTTCTATTAATTCTCAAAACCACTCTCTTGGGAATGATGCCAACCCTTGGTTGGGTTACTAAACTATTGTACGATCGTATACACTTGCATCGGAAGTTGTGTCTTGATTACACAAACATCAGCTCACTGACGAGAGCTACGGGCCTTACACCGTTGAACTGAGTGTGAACCATCTGCGGACAGAAGAGTGAAAGAGACTGTGAATGAGCATGAGAGGAGACAAGAAAAGACAGAGAGATTTGCTAAAGTCCTATAGCCTCTCAAAGAAAATTACAGACGTCTCCGTACCATTCCGCAAGACTCTACTAGACTCGTTTTGGTACACCGAGATCAATGAACCTAGGGCTCTGATACCAACTTTGTCACGACCTAGACTGTCATGATTAGCACCCATACTAACCCTCCTATGGGAGAACTATTAATACAACCCAAACTAAACAACTTAACCAAAAACTATGCATTAAAGATACGAAAGCAAGTTTAAGTGCATAACGAAATAAGGAGTTCCCATAAACTCCGGAAATTAAGCAACGACTATCAAAACATTGCGGAAAACAATCCCTAGAACCTAAAAGTCAATGTACTAAAACTCTAACAATTCACAAGTCTAAGGAATAGGGACACAACCCCGAAAGCTAAAACAATTGAATATCTAAAGTACTAATCTAAGTCCGAATAAAAAGGACTAAGCAAAGGGAGAACTCATGGCAGCCTGGAAGAACTGGCTAACCCTTGAATTCAGTCTCGATTACTGATCTCCTAGCTGAGGTCCATCAATAGCCGCCTGAAGATGCCCGGTACTCAACAAAGAACGAGCAAGTGTTGTATCAGTATACAACCACAATGTACTAGTAGGATCACTTGGCTATTCCAGTAAGCACAACATATACCACAAATTACAACAAAGTAAACATGCCATGCACATAATATATACACAGTTAACATTTCAAGAGCAATGTACAATTTCCACATTTGCAACAACAAGTAAAATATGGCAATTCAATGGTCCTCTCATGGAACTCATACCCAAACTGTTAGTGTACCAGATCGTGGTACCCAATCCCAATTAGTGTGCCAGACGTGACACCCGATCCCATATATGCGTCGAAACGTGGCACCTGATCCAAGTTCGTGTGTCAGAACATGAAACCCAATCCTTTCATCACAACCACAATCACCATCACACTCATATGTACATTCTCATAATCAAACAATCAAGTGTTGAATCATGACATACATTTATACATTCGTAGACATTTCATTAGGTTTGATAAAAAATGCTTCAGTCATATATATACATGCATTACAATGAAGCAATTACCAACATACATTACGCAAACAAGAAGTCAAACAATCACCTACCTCGAAACGAAGCTTGAATCTTCCCTTTTCGGATTCTTTCCGCTTGTTCTAGTTCTACAAACAATTAATATAACGCAAGAATCAATAATTAAGGTCTAATTACCAAGATTATAACAAACCCAAAAACCTAAGACCATACCCATGATCCTAAGGTACAACTAGGGCTATCAAATTCAGTTCAAAACGCTCCCCCAATAATAATTAACCAAGAATCTAATTTCTACGGATCAAAAAATGGATTTGCGGAGTAAAATCCTTACCTTTAGCATCAAAAGTCATGGAAAAGTGTCAAGTAATCAATCACCTGGGGTCGTTCTTAACTCTCAAGAAAGAAACTTGTAGAAAAATAACGTTTTTGGGGTTTAATTCAGACTTGAGTCGTGACAGGCCCGCCCTAGCGGGACCCAACCGCCACAGCATCCCCGCCCCGGCGGAATAAAAATCCCACCCTGGCAGTTTGCGCGGAGACAGAACATCGGAATTAGAGTTTCAAACCTCCATTTCACAACATACCTTCAACCCATGACGTTTAAAGACTACCCTTTCATGCTAAGATCATTTTCGGGAGTTTCGCTCTCCCGAATTTGATTCCGTAAAGTCGTACGGGTCCCTTAATGTCTTAGCTATCTACTCATGTAATCAAATTCATTATTACATCTCTCATTCATTACCAAATTTCCCTAGACCTCACTGACTCAGATTTCTTCTAAATCTGGATTAGGCTAGGAAATCCCAAGTTACTAGAAAAAGTTTTTTTGGCCCCAATTCTTTCCATGTTGGCTTTTCTTTAACAACGGGAACAAGTCGTTACAGTTCTTGAAACCCTGTCTCTCCTACAATATGCACATAATCAAACAATTATAATAATAACAATAAAAATGATTATTTTTCTTAATAAAATCTAGGAATTTTTAAAAAAAATTATTTTTTGTTTGTTTCTTTTATGTTTGGAAAATGTACAAAAATAAAAATAAAATAAAATAAAATAAATAATATTAAATAATAATAATAATAATAATAATATAAAAAAAATACCTACTTTATTTTTATGTCTTCACGGGAAATAATAACCTCTGGTTGCATATAGGGCACAATGACCCCTATTTTATTTTCATGTCTTCACAGGGCACAATGATCCCTGGTTGCATATAGAGCACAATAATCCCTATTTTATTTTTCATGTTTTCACAAGGCGTAATAAACCTTGATTCCATATAGGGCTCGATAACCCCTATTTTATTTTCATGTCTTCACAGGACATAATAACCCCTGATTGCATATAGGGAGCAATAACCCCTATTTTATTTTTCATGTCTTCACAGAATACAATAACCCCTAGTTGCATATAGGGAACAATAACTCCTATTTTATTTTTCATGTCTTCACAGGGCACAATAACCTCTGGTTGAATATAGGGCACAATAACCCCTATTTTATTTTTACATGTCTTCACATGGCACAATAACCCTTATTTTATTTTTCATGTCTTCACAGAATACAATAACCCCTAGTTGCATATAGGGAACAATAACTCCTATTTTATTTTTCATGTCTTCACAGAATACAATAACCCCTAGTTGCATATAGGGAACAATAACTCCTATTTTATTTTTCATGTCTTCACAGAATACAATAACCCCTAGTTGCATATAGGGAACAATAACTCCTATTTTATTTTTCATGTCTTCACAGAATACAATAACCCCTAGTTGCATATAGGGAACAATAACTCCTATTTTATTTTTCATGTCTTCACAGGGCACAATAACCCCTGGTTGCATATAGGGCACAATAACCCCTATTTTATTTTTCATGTCTTCACAGGGCACAATAACCCCTGGTTGCATGTAGGAAACAATAACCCCTATTTTATTTTTCATGTCTTCACAGGGCACAATACCCCAATTTTATTTTCATGTCTTCACAAGGCACAATAACCCCTGGTTGCATATAGGGAACAATAAACCCTATTTTATTTTCATGTCTTCACACGACAAAATAACCCCTGGTAGCATATAGGGCACAATAAACCCTATTTTATTTTCATGTCTTCACAGGGCACAATAACCCCTGGTTGCATATAGGGCATACTATTCCGTATCTTATTTTTCATGTCTTCACAGGGCACAATAACTCCTGGTTGCATATAGGGCACAATAACCCCCTATTTTATTTTTCATGTCTTCATAGGGTACAATAACTCCTGGTTGCATATACGGAACAATAACCCCTATTTTATTTTCATGTCTTCACAAGGCACACTAACCCCTGATTGTATTTTGCGCACAAATCTCCCTTTATTTTGTTCTATATCTATTTTGGGTACAAAAATAAAAATATATTATTTTTATGCCTAGTATAGGCTTTTATAGCTTTCATCAATAACACACAAAATTTTCCTAGTGCAAACTGGGGCAGAAAGTTTTGTTTTGTTTTGATTTAATGGCGTGCAGGTTTCTACGTAGTATACAAATTTGAAGTTCAAGAATAAAGACCTCATTTTGATGAGAGAATGAAGAATGTTTTGATGTCAATGACATTTAGATTCGCTTTTGACCCATGTAACAACTCAACATATCATGAATCATCTTCTCAAGAAAACAAGCCTTCAAGAATATCATGCGGAAGAACAGCAACGACTCAAGTTAATGGCTCTATTGTATGCGTGCATGTATGGGAATAGAGAAACATGAACCGAACCTATGAAACGACTAAGTATGGACTCGGTGGCGTTGGAAAGAGGACTCAGAGATCTTTCATTTGATATCTTGTGGGTCTCCTAACTCATCTTGTACTGAAAGTTATGATCGTTTGAAGTTGCCCAAAACTTAAAAGAATTAAGGAATGACTTGAATGAATTCTCTTTAATTCCTTTTGGAACTGAAGGTGCTATATCTAGTGATCTAATCTTAATGCTTAAGAATTTTAAAATTCCTTGGTAAAATCCTACTTACAACGAAGAAGGGTTCGAGTCTTAGTTCAAAAATAATTTGGGGTGTTACAGATCAAGATCAAGACCACCGGATTCAAGATCAAGCTCGAAGCCCTTGAATTCAACTAGAAATGAAGATTAAGATAAAGTTCAAGTTCATCGAAGATTCAAGAACAATCTCCAAAGCCCTTGAATCCAAGATCAAAATAAAGCTCAAGATCAAGATCAAGTTCAAGTTCAAGACAAATTCAAGATCAAGCTAAAGAGCTCTTGAATTATATCTGAAAAGGCGAATTCAGAGGAATCATGGAGATTGTAACACTCACACTTTAAATCAATAAAATGATTTTTGCATAATTTTCCATTCTTGATTATTATTATCTGGACCCGAATTTTATTGTCTTCAATATGAAGTAACAATTCACTATTTTTTAAAGGGATATTTGACAGCCATTCAATAGCTAGTTAATGAGTACGATTCCACCTTGAGACACTGACGTTTCTTTATTGCAAGAGAAAAATTGTTAACCAATGACCGCATATTAGCCAATTCCAATTCACGATCACTTAATTGTTGTTAAATCCTCATCTATTGTCTATGTGTTTGGTAGAGTGTATAAGAATAATATTAAATAGAGTGTATTAGGAATGCCTACATTAGCACTGCATGTAATAGTTATGCTTGAATTAATTATACATAAATTATTTTTATGCACCATTTGATTTGATGTATTAAAAATAGCATTCATTGCATAAAAAAATTATTTACAAAGATATCCTCCACTATAATGTTGGGAAAGATATAATAAGAGGTTTTGAGGGGTAATTTGGGTCTTTAATCATGCTAATGCATGCATTAAAACCATTGCATTGCTAATACCTAGAAATTCATGACATTAGTAATACATACCTTAACAGACAATAGATTGTATAACTAATGCAAGCATTAGTTATACATAGATTACAAAAGAGTACCAAACAAGGTATTAGTAATACACAAGGCTAATATATGCATTATTTTTCGTAATACACTCTACCAAACGACCTATATATGTATTATTTCTAGAAATTTTTTTGCAATTTTCCCATATCTGGTTAGCTTAAAATGTTTGAAAAATGTTTTCCAAATCATCTCATTTTCCTCAAATTTAGGAACATGACTTGCCTTCCAAAATTGAGGAAAACATTTTCTAAAACTCTACTTCATCCTTTAATTTTTTTTCTTACCCTACCCATACCCCGTACCCAACCCTCCCCATTCAAAAAAAATTAAATTTTTTAAATTTTCTTATTTTTTAAATTTCAAATATATTTTTATCCCTACAACCAAACCAGATCCCCCACCCCAAACAAAAATTAAAAAAACAAAAAATTATTTTTGAAAATGTTTCAAATTTTAAGATTTTTCTTACCTCACCCAACCCTTACTAACCCTACCTCCAACCCTCCCAAAAAAATATTGCTTTTGAAAAATATTTCAATTTTTTTAAAATTTGTTACGTCACTACCCCTATTACACCCCCCCCCAAACCAGGCCACCCCTCATCATTTAAAAAAATAAAAAATTTAGGAAATATTTCAATTATAAAAAATCATTTTTTAAGCCATCCTCCTACCCCCTTATCCCGCCACCCCTACATAGGTCATTCCCGTCAAAAAATAATTTAAGAAAAAAATTATTTTTGCGAAATATTCTACCCCCTCGCCACTCCTCACCTAGGCCATTCCCGTCAAATTTTTTTTTAAAGAAAAACTATTTTTTGGAAAATATTTCAAATTTTAAAAAAATCTTTTTTTACGCCAATTGCACTCCTACCCCCACCCCCAACCGCTCCACCACCATAAAAAAAAATTAAAATTTGGAGGGCATAGATGACAACTTAAGCCAAGGGCACATTTATGTATTACCCCTTTAATATAATTAGTCTTCCAATATGTTTTCAGTCTTGTAATTTTGGCATTTTAAATATTAATTTGATATGATAATACTCATATAAGCATGCATGTGAATAGACTTGAAAAAGATTAGCTGGTAAGTCATTTTCACATAAAAAGTTCTTTTCTAAATTTAGCATGTGTTAAAGTTGAAGGTAATTCAAAAAAATTGGAATTTTCCATGAATACTTATTTAGAATTATATTAATTAAATTTCTTTCTATAATCTCTGCATTCCATCTTCTCCTCCTTTTATTCTTTTCCATGACAAACGAGAGAACTTAATGATGAAGAGTTCATACATTTTATGCCTTCTCCTTCTCTTTATAATTTGGTGCTCACCTACATTTATTTATGTTCAAAAATCTAAAACACAAACACTGAGTGGTAACTTTATTAATTTTTCCCTCTTTATATTTTGGGTTGTGGGTCGCCCATGTGGACCAATCCGACCCGACCCAAGAAATTGTCTGATAAGAGATAAGAACTAATTAACTCTTATTTGAAAAAGAAGGGGGGAACAATTATTAAAACTGAAAAACTTTCCAACCCCTCTTAATAAAAGGATTTATTCCTTTACAGTAAAAGGTGAGACAGAAAACGTATAAAATAAAAACAACAAAAGATAACACAAACCAGAAGAAAAAAAAGGACTTTTTCTGTCCGAAGATACACATTTGGTTTGTGAATCAAACTTTGCTTCCTAGTGATTTAAAGCAGAACTTTGGAGCAATCGACTTCCGCTGCAAAATATAAGGTACACAATTCATCGATTTCTTTCTATGGATCCAACAAATGGTATCAGAGCCAGGTTGTTTTGCTCTTTGTTTGAAAATTGTTTCTTGTAATTTGTTGTTATAAGATAGTTGTTAATAATATCTATCGAATTCTGTGCAAGAAGGCTCTTAAAATAAATAAGAGAATACATGTCACTCACCTGTAAGAAAGCATAGTAGAACAGATATTGATTGAAAATTAGAACCCATTATTGTGTCTTTTGATTTTGAATCAGATACTCTGTCTAAGCCCCGCGAATTTAGGGTTTATTTTGTTTCTTTCATGAATTTCCAAAGAAGTAGAGACAATTCATGTTGAAAATCTGATTCGGAAAGCAAAAACAAAGGGGTAGATGATTTTTTTTTCTAACATATATGATGTTATCAACTGTTCTTTAAAGGAGAAGAAAAAACAATTGTGCGTAGGGTTTTTTTTATGAATTTTTTTTTGTTTCTTGAGATGATATATGACCTACTTATATTAAAAAAGGCCCACAAATTGGTTGCCACATTTAAAAAAAAATAGGTAATGTTCTTTATTGGGTTTTGAAAAGGTCTCCTTTTCCCTTATTTCTTCAAAAGTTGTTCCTTAAAAAAGAGCATTAGTACTCTTTTGTACTTTTATATATAAAGACAAGATCAAGTACTATTGATACTTTATATTTTTTGGAAAGAGCATGTACCTTAAATTAAATATTTATTTATATGAAAGAGTAGTCACTATTAATTTTGCTTACCATTGAAATTAATTTTCAGTAAGTTCTACAAGTTTTTTTGCATGCAAAAACTTATTACTTGTACTTGGATTATTAATAGTACTCCTACTTCAATAGTTTTTGAGGAAAATTATTTAATGACTATGGGAGATCTATAATTTAATTTTAGGCGGTTAAAAAAATGATTTTTGTTTTACTTTGATATATATATATATATATATATATATAAAGCCATGAGTTATCTTTTTTATTTAATAAAAAATATTGACCAATTGTTTTGACTAAATTATGATTTTTATTATGTGCGTTAAAATTGGTCTCGATAAATTCGTTTAGTCCTTATGTACCTTAAGCAGTTCCTTGCCTTTTACGAAAAAATTGTCACATATGTTATCGCATTAAATGGTATTAACCATATTTTCGTTTTGTTCCCATTTCAGATATGGCTGAACGAGAACATGCTCAAATTACTCCAAGTGGGAGTTCTCAAAGTCGAGCAAAGGGACAAGGTAGAAGAGCAAGTCGTTGTAAGACATGTTTTCGAGGGCGTGAAATCGCATGGATTGGTGTCCCAAAGGTGACACAAAATCTGTTAAGGGATGAAAGGTCATTTGAAGGGAAAAAGAAAAGAAATTTAAAGAGTTTGAGTCTTTGAAGATGTCCCCCAATATATCAGCACGCGATTTTATTCATTTTTTTGAAATAAAATGGGATGAACTGGCTGATCATAAGGAAATTTCCGATAGGAAAACCTTGGCTTATTTAACAGACGCTCTCCGTAAAACTTGGGGTAGTAGATTGACTAATGTTTATAATGACATTTGGCCCAGTCAGCCTTTTAGGGTATATATTTGTTACCTTGAAGACTTGTGGGAGGATTTTAGCCTTTAAAAAGATTAGTAATTTGTTATTCCTTATTTGCTTTTTAATATATGAACTATGTAGTTTGTTTGTTTTTAATATAAGTTATTAGACTTAAAAATATTTGTTATTAAAGTCTTCAATATATTGATATACACATTAAGAATTTAGTTTCAAATTTTGGTTAAATATTTAGTTCGTAGATGATGATTGGATGCTTACGTATATATTCTATTTTACATTAAATATGAAACCTTTATGAAAATTGATTTACTTTAATGTGTAGGTAACATGCATAATTGATTAAAAATTCTTACCTGATTATATCTCAAAACAAACATGACAACAAAAAGTATCATTACTGACTTAAATAAAGGAGGAAAACTTAACAGTGACAATTACGACATCTGGAGTCGTAAAATATGGTATGTACTGGAAGAGAAAAATGCTCTGGAAGGTATAAATCATGTATTGAATCAACCAAAAAAGTGTAATTCTACACAACTAAGAAGGGATCTTGAAGCTTACAAAGCTTGGAAAAAAGCTAATTCCACTACACGTGGAATAATAGTTAGTTCTGTGGTTGATGACCTCATACATGAATGTGAGGAATTTCCAATTGCTCATGCTATGTGGGCACATCTGCGAGGAACGTATGGGGGTATGTTTGTAACCCGCCTCTGACAGTTGACTATCAAATTTGACACTTACAAAAAACGTCATGATCAAAATATCACACAACACCTTAAAGTGATGTCAAACATGATAGCTCAAATCAAAAGTGTTGGCCATGTTCTTTCAGATGAGCAACAAGTTCAGGCGGTCTTTTCCCAATAATTGAGAATATTTGAAGGTTAACTTGACCCATAATAATAGTATCAAAACTTTTTTTATGTTGCACACCATGTTGAAACTTGAATATGAGCGCCTTGGTGCTGCTAAAGCTGCTTCTAATGACTTTGTGGCAGAGCCAAGTGGTACAAAATCTTCAGGCTTCAAGCGCAAGAATAATTGGAAAAGAAATGGGAAAGATAAAGAGACTGGAGAATGACTCTCTAAGAAAAGGAAGAAGCCAAATTCCAAAAAAGGAAAATGGTTTTTTAAGAAGAGAGACAAGAATAAAATGAAGTGCTACAATTGCCAAGTAATGGGGGATTTCGCTCGTGAATGTACCGAGCCCGAAAGGGTAGCATTTCTAAATGCATCTCTAAGTGCTACATATGTTTGTAGCACTTTTTACTAACTGAATCTTATCCTATGTGGATTGTAGACTCAGAATCCACCAACCACGTGAGTCGAGATAGAGAGGCGTTTGTGGAGTTTCGTCGAGTTTCATCCAAATCAAGGTGGGTCTACGTAGGAAATAATGCTATGCTTGAAGTCAAAGGTATAGGCATTGGCATAGTGGACTTGCGTGGTGGCCGTCCGTTAATGTTGCATGACATCCTATATGCTCCAGAGATTCGACGAAACTTAGTATTTGTGTCTGTTCTTTTAGACGTTGGTTTTGATTTGTTTATTAGTCGTAATGGTGTTAGAATAGCTCTAGCTAATGTTTTATATGGTTTTGGACTACATTATGATCGTTTTATCATTTTAGATTGTAATCCTTCGACTTATGACTATTATGTTGACCGTTGTGTAATGGCATGTTATTCAAGTAACAATGATATTGATGTTATTACATGCCATGCAAGATTAGGTCACATAGGGCAAGATTGAATGAATAGTTTGGCAAAAGAAGGGAATTTAGGTTCTTTCACCAAAATTGAAATGCCAACTTGTGAAAATTATCTTGTTGGAAAGATTACGCGTAAACCATTTGGGAAGGCTAAGAGAGCTGAGTTCCCACTTCAATTAATTCATTATGATATTTGTGGTCCAATGAATGTAAGAGCAAGTCTGGTGCTACATACTTCATTACATTTATTGATGATTTCACGTACTTTAGTTATGTCTATTTGATTTCTCATAAATCTAAAGCACTTGAGTGCTTTAAAAGATATGTGAATGAAGTTGAAAATCAATTAGATAAACGCATAAAAGCTTTAAGAAGCGATCGATGACGTGAATATTTGTCAAAATAATTTAAAGAATTATGTACTAAAAAGGATATTATCAGACAGTTACCTACTCCTTATACACCTCAACAAAATGGTGTAGTTGAAAGAAGGAATATAATATTATTAGACATGACAAGATCAATGATGTCGCGTGTAATTTTTTCTATCTCTTTCTGGGGAGATACATTATTGCCTACGGCTTACATATTGAACAAAGTGCCTTCTAAATTAGTGTCTTCCACTCCTTATGAACTTTGGACTGGTCATAAAACAAACCTGAATGATCTACGACCGTGGGGTTGTGCATCATACATTAAAGATCGTTTTGGTGAGTTTGGTAAACTAAGTCCTAAAGGAAAGAAATGTATCTTTATAAGGTACTCTGAATGCTCCAAAGGGTATGTGTTCATTGATGAACTAGAGGATGGAAGTATTACAGAAATTGTATTCGACATGTCAGATTTTTGGAAAATAATTTTCTCAAAAAATGGAGAAATAGATGAAGTTAAGCCTCTGTACGAAATGTTGAATTCAGAAGATCAGATAATGTTTTCAAACATACTTGATAATTCAATGGATCAAGAAATAATTCCCAGTCCAAGTGGGAGTTATGAATCCCAAAATCCTATAGAGGAATCTGAACTTCAAATATGTAAGAGTACAAGATAAGGTGTACCTAAACAATCTTATGAGATTGAGGATTATGTTTTCTTGTAATCCCCAACAAAATTGGATGAACCTAATTATGTAACTGAGGCCTAATCGAGCCCTGAAATGGATGAATGGTTAAAAACGATGAAAGAAGAATTAGAGTCCATGAAAACCAACAAAGTTTGGGATCTAGTTGACCTTCCAAAGGAATGTAATGCTATTGGCAATAAATGGATTCTTAAAGTTAAACGTAAATCAGATGGGTCAATAGAAACACGAAGCACGATTGGTGGCAAAAGGTTTTACTCAAGAAGTTGGAATAGACTATGAGAAAACTTTTTCACGAGTTCTAAAGTTTACATCCATACGATTAATTTTAGCTATTGTTGCACGTGTAGATCTAGAATTACACCAAATGGATGTGAAGACCGCTTTTCTCAATGAAGAATTAAACAAGGAAATCTACATGGAACAACTAGTAGGTTTCGTTGTTAAAGGTCAAGAAAAAAAAGTATGTAAATTGAAAAGATCAATTTATGGCATAAAGCAATCTTCAAGTTAGTGGTATCTGAGATTTCATAAGGAGTTGATGTCATTAGATTTCACCATGTTCGATGAAGAGCATTACATCTATGTGACAAAGTCCAATAGAAAATTTGTAATTCTTTCTCTTTATGTAGATGATATTTTATTAGCTGAATATAATTTGGAGTATGTGAAAACTGTCTAGTCATGGCTTTCAAAATCATTTGATATGAAAGACATGGGTGAAGCAGACTATATATTGGGTGTTAAGATCCAAAGAGATCGTTCCAAATTTTTTTCGAGTTTATCTCAAGAAACTTATATAAAGAAAATATTGGAATGTTTTCGAATGAATCATTTGATATGAAAGATATGGGAGGAGCAGACTATATATTGGGTGTTAAGATCCAAAGAGATCGTTCCAATTTTTTTTTGAGTTTATCTTAAGAAACTTATATAAAGAAAATATTGGAACGTTTTTGAATGAATAGTTGCAAATCCATGGATACTCCTATAGCAAGGGGTGAAACTTTAAGCCTTGAAATGTGTTCAAAGACTGAAAAAGAAAATAAAGACATGTCTCGAGTTCAAGCAGACTATATATTGGGTGTTAAGATCCAAAGAGATCGTTCCAATTTTTTTTTGAGTTTATCTTAAGAAACTTATATAAAGAAAATATTGGAACGTTTTTGAATGAATAGTTGCAAATCCATGGATACTCCTATAGCAAGGGGTGAAACTTTAAGCCTTGAAATGTGTTCAAAGACTGAAAAAGAAAATAAAGACATGTCTCGAGTTCATTATTCTAGTGTTGTCAGGAGTTTGATGTATGCTATGATGTGTACTCTCCCAAACATTTGTTATGTTGTGAGTCTAGTTAGAAGGTATCAATCCAATCCCGGAAGAGATCATTGGAAAGCAGTAAAGAGAATATTTCGATACTTGAAGGGAACTGCAGATCATACACTGTGTTATAGTGGATCTGATTTATTCATAAGAGGTTATGCAGATGCTGATTGGGTTGGTGACCGGGATGATAGAAAATCAACATTCGGTTATGCTTTCTTACTAAATGGTAGTGCTATTTCATGGAAAAGTAAGAAGTAAACTTGCGCACAACTCTTTCAACCATGGAATCTAAATTTATGGCATGTGCGTCTGCACTACAAGACATCAAGCGGCTACTGTGTACACGAAGGATCCTAAGTATCACAGCAAGACCAAACACATAGACATCAAGTATAACTTTGTGAGAGACGTAGTGGCAAGTGGAGAAATAACTCTGCAATACATTCTTACACGTGAAATGATAGCTGATCCTTTTACGAAGGCTATCTCTAGAGACTTGTTTGAAAAATATGTTAACGCTCAAGGTTTGTGTAGAATTGGATGATATTTCAGTATTGTAAAATAACTTATTTGTTGTAATATTTTCTCCTATACAATGTTATTGAATTTATGTTCAAATGTAAAATGCATGTGATATTTTGTAAGAAATAAAGTGTGTTAAACAAGTCATGAGATTGGCTCTCTTACACAAGCAATCACCTCTTACGTCAAGAAATGTGAAGAGACGAGTTTTACCACCATATTATGACTTATTTTATGGGCCAGACAAATGTTTCTCTAAGAAAATGAATTTAAGTATCACTGAAGAGAGAAACTAGGGTTAAACACTTGAAGGTGTTTAGACCAAGGTCTGTACGATGTTGGATAATCAGAAGAATGGGACACATACACCAGTATAAGGTGAAAACATCGTAACACGTGTTTCATACCACGTGTGTCAAGCGATCAATGGGTCAATGAAAGAATATTCCCTGTTTCTTCATTGTGTGAGACCCAGAAAAGTTAAAATGGCTTTTCAATGAAATACCCTTTTTTGTTTCTTGAAGTTTCAATCGATGTTGCTACTTTAGCATGTTACTAATAGCCATGAATGATTCAGAAATGCAGTGCATGTCTAGGAAAGCAAATGAATAGGAGCAGATAGATTCGAGTAGAAAGGAAAGACAATTAAATGAATAATAAACTTACATACACAAGCCGACTATTGCACTAACCATATTGGTATTTAGTGTGATTGTGTGTATAAAGTTAAATATGAACTCGAGTTAATTTCCTTAAGAGGATGCGTGATCAAATAAGTAACTACTGAAGTAGTGAATGAAGTCTGGGGTATTGTGAGTACTAGTATTCTCATATAAGTAGCTAATTCCTTCCAAATGTGAATGAATTTCTATGTGGGATTTGGAAAACCGTAAATTTAAACTCTTGATGCTCACAGGTCGTACAAACTATTTGTTGTATGAATTGTGTGTCTAGTTGATGTTGTCTTAGCTTGGGTCTTGTCCACCATGTGCGAAGTGGGAGATGTAATTTTTGGGTCGTGGGTCGTCCATGTGGACTGATGTTCGACGTAATCAACATACACGGGTTCAGTTCAAGTGCCAAACGATCGCGTGTAGTGATATAACCCAACCAAGGGTTGAGATCGTTCCTACAGGGAGTGGTTTTGAGAATTAATAGAAAAATAAAATCAAGTTCTAATTAGTCATAGCTATAAATATTAACGAATAAAAACATACTAAATCTAAGGAGTGACGCAAGCATCAATTATCAATGGAGGGTTTGTATTAACTAATCAATAAAAATATAAGGAAACACGATAGGGAGACGGGATTCTTGGGATGTGATAGGAATACGGGTTAAACTAGACTATCAGGTACATGCTTTTGATAGTAAATTGTTGAGCATTTGTGACTAGGCTAGATTATAGTGGGGGTAAATTCTCTCTCGAGTAACTTACCTCGAATCAACTCGGTTTCTCTCGAACATCGAGTTGCCACATTAATCCCAGCCTCTGCCTTAGCCCATTCACTCTCTCGATTTGAATGTGTGGGAGAAGGACTAGGATTCACTATCTCGAGCTGAACCCATGTCGACCCAATACCACCGGCTATCAATTTAGTAGTCTTAGTTTTATGACCTCTCTCTCGAGCAAAGCCAAAAAACACTAAGATGAAATCATATTTGAAACTATAATCCCATTAAGTTCGTACACAACTACTAAACGAAATCACATTTAAACAACAAATAAACCATCAACAAGCAAGACCCAATAGATAATTTATCCCATATTCACAAAATCACACACCAAGTTTTGGGGGATTATGTAGACATGTAAAAGAGATAAAATTTATACCAATATCAGTTTCCATCAACTGGGTATGAAGAATTAATTTTTAAAACACATCAAGAGTGAAGAATCTTCGAGACCTACGTCCAATAACTTGGAGTTGAAACCCTTTGAATCTTCAAGGTCTTAGAACAAAGTCTCCAAAACCCTCTAAAACTTAAACTCTCTTAAAAACTGTAAAAAGTTCGAATAATAGAAGTGATACTAAGCTAAAAATTTAAAACAAGCATTTATGGTGTTTGAAAATTTGTGTTGCGGAGGACCATTTGGCGCAGTTAGTCGGGATCGCCGATACACTCGGTGATCCGCCTTTTGGTCGATTTCATCGCCTTCTTGCTTTAGCCTTCAGCCTCTTCGCGTATTGGGTCGTTGGGCGATATGGTACTGCTTCACGGAACTGCTCGGCGACACACCGACTTCTCCATTTCATCGCCAACTTGATCTTTCCCTTCAGAGCTCAGCACACTGGAACAAAAGGTGATCTCCAGGACGATCGGCATCAATGCCCGTGGTCACACTCTAATCCTGGGACTCAGTGCCCGGTGTAACATCAGCAGCACTAGCTCCACTCGGGACTTTTATGGACATCTCTGTTAGCGATGTCTGAATGACTGACTGTACAATCGTCTCCTCTAGGTCTGGCAGGTCTCTATAGATGGTCTCCTCTTGCACCTCTAGCTGCTCCTCATCTGTATCTGCCTCCAACTAATCAGCTGCCACATCATCCATCGACACATCTTCAGTGGTGGTCGGAGGAATCTCAAAATTAGCTGGGGCATCCATATCATCAGCTACCTCCAAGAGTGAAGTGAAGTATGTGGACTTCAAGTAGTCCACATCCTTTCTCAAATTAGCAACCTCGACTTTCAAAGTCGTCACCTCTGAAGTAATCCCCTATCGACTCTCGCAAGTCTTTATTCTCACCATGAGAGTGTCAATAGATTCTCGGAGGGGTGTCAATGCAGGTAGGATGGCTCTCTCAATCATTCAAGGTACCTCAGCCTCCAATCGAGTAGCTCGTACATCAGTAGAATGGTCTAAGTTCCCCATCTTCAGGATCATGGCTTAAGTAATCTTGGTGGGCTGGGAAGCAGTAGAAACACCAGGAGCCTGGGAGGAAGTGGAAGCAGGTGTACCTGAAAGCCCGGAGGCCAGAGTAGGCAAAGATGCCTCTGCAGGTATCGACTCAACATCAACCTCCGGGGATGCATCCACCGAAGCCGCTCTCCTCTTATCTGCCTCCTCCCGAGTGTACTCGACCTCTATGTGTCGGATGTCTATGGAAGAGATGCGGGTGAGCTCGATGTCCCTCTTCTCTTCACGAGGAACTCCCGCACGCCGGTATAGCTTTGTGATCAGGACCGGGAAGCGAATGGACGTCTGGCGCTGCTTGGCCCTCATGGCCATCTCCTGCTCAATAATAAGTCTCAAGTTGAGCCACTTTTTCGCTATGATAGACCCTCGAAAGGCTGCCTTTGGATGGCGGAGGATGGACTCATTCTGTGAAGTCTTGATGGAGCTGTTGATGAATCCAAACTATTACCGCACAGCTACATTCATGTCCTTCTTCTCTATCGGAGCTCCTGCCTCAATCCACCTCGGGGTGGTATCAGAAATCAGGGGGTAAGCCAACCCTTTAGATCATCCAGAGACTGAGTTGTAGCTAGACCCTCATACTTGTGCTCAAATCCCATAGCTCTTTCAAATACGACATTGATATGATCGCTGCTGCACCCCACTTCTTTCCCCTGGACCATAACAAACTTCACCGGTCTGAAGGCGCTGGCCTTCTTCTTTCCCTGAGGAACTAAATCACCGTTAGCAGAATAGAACTCACAGACCCAGGTGGGGATATATGGGCCTCGGGGCTTGGTGAAGATGTCGAATCTGTACCACTGTAGTGTGTCCCACACTAGAGGGTACCTGCCCTCTAAGCCATCTGTGGACAACAACTTCTTCTCAAAAATCATCCTCAATCCCTCAGCATTTAGCCTATTGAGTAGTTGGGGAGGGGGACCCTGAATAGGTGGCTCTGGAACCAACGTAGTAGCAGCAGAAAAGGTGGCCTCTAGGATCCTAGATGGATCTTGGAGAACTCTAAAACGAATCTCATCTCGCCGGGATTGCAAAGGTTGGTCATCCTCAGAAAATGCAGCCTGGGAATCAAAGGACTGCCCCTCGCTGCCAGAATTGTGATCCGGTATATTAGATGCGGGCTCTTTGCCCTTGCTTTTGCCTCCCTTGGGAGGTGCCTTCTTCCCCTTATTAGAAGGAGCAGATGCCCCCTCATTAATAACTATGCCTCGTGCTCTTTTGCGGGGTGACATATCCAGGTTGGTTCTAGCCATATCTGTAAAATATATCAAAATAAGTTAGAACAATTCAAGAAAAAATGCAGAAAATAGGATATAGGCATACTCGCCGAACCAATCAGTGAGTCACCGAGTCACTTCGGCGAGCCAGATTGGGTTCGCCAAATGTAATGGCTCAAAAATTTCCCAGAAATATGGCATATCAGCGATGAGAAGGACCTTTCGGCGAATCGCCGACATCATTCGGTGAGCACAAACTAGCCCGCTAAAAGTTACAGTATGTTTTAGGGGTTAGGGGAGTAGAAAGGGTGATCAAAGGAGACATTTGGCGAGTCGCTAAGTGCACTCGGCGATCTCAGGCTTCTCGCTAAAATTTATAGACTCAAACTCAACAAACACATGAAATTAAGGGCGATCTGGGGGGACTTTGGCGAACCATTGAGTGGTTCGATGAGCTCGACCTAGCTCGCCAAACTGCCCAACGTGCCATTTTTCAACCCGACTTCCAAAATCAAACCCGCAGCCCCCAAAAACAAAATCAAACAACACATGCTCAATTAAACTCAGACCCATATCACCCATGACACCGGTTTGGTAAAAATTAGCCATTTGCTGACTTTAGCTCTTAAAAATGACGTGAAATGCTCCATCATTGGTAAAAACACGTCATTTTGCACAATTTGGGCTACTCGTACTTCACCCAACTAGACCCAATAATAAAATAGCACAACCCAAAAAGAATACGATCAATTTTAAAGCACGAAAATCAGGAAATAAACAATTTAGGCAATTAAGGCATATATCGAAATTAAAACTGGCAAATTAGCACACAAACACGATTTCAGAGAGGCCCAACACACATCAACACAATCTATAACAATGTATTTGAGTTTAACCACTAATTAGGAGTTTGGGGTTCGAAAAACCAACCTTTTATGCCAAAATATGATTTGAAATGCTAGGCAGCAAAAAATTCCAACTCCGAAAACAAGATCAACGACCAAAGAGCGGTAAAAAGCAAGAGTATAGGAAATATAGAGTGCACGTGTGATTGCATGAAGTTAAAAAGTGAGGGAATGTGAAAGATTTTGAAATTTTAAACCTTTGGCCTTTTAAAAACCATACAGTTTGTGCCTTTTCGGCGATATTAGTCGAGTTCGCCGAACCACTCGGCGACACGCCGAGTAGTTACTTACCTCGCTGAGTTTTACAGGACTTCTAGTTAACTTGTGAGTCCAATGGCAGTCCAAGTCAGGCTCGCCGACTTACCCATGGGCCCACTGAGTTTTACAGACTTTCTCCTGAGATTTTGTGAGTCTAACGGTGGTCCAAGTCGGGCTCGCCAACCTGTTCGGCGAGTCATTGATTGGAATTTTTGGCTCGTCGACCTGCATAGTTCTAACACATTCCACTTTTTCACCTGCACAATCAACACACGTTATTCTAAAAACAAAAAAAAGCATTAAAAACTTAGGTTGCCTCCCAAGCAGCGCCTTAGTTAACGTCGTGGCACGACGCAAGTCCCCACTCAAACTTCATTCTTGGGGTTTGCCATAGTATCACTAGGCAACCACCCTTGTTGTCTCGGGTATAAATGTGAAGAAATTTGACCCATTTGGGTCTCCAACTACTTGATAGAGACGGAATGAGAAGTCACTCTCTGGTTAAGAGTCGACACATCTTCCTTCATTTCCTTCAACAGCTTGTCTGACCCTTCAAACTTGATGAGAATACGTGATAGCATATCCTCAATCCGGCCACCCTCAGAATCTTTGGCTTTTTGACGTTCATGAGGAGGAACATACCTATCCTTCTCCCCATCTCTTTCTTTCCAAGTGGCATTCCAATCACGCCACTCTCTATCACGGTCTCTCCAGCCCTCATCTCTATTCCAACCTTTATTACCACCCAGCCTTGGGTATTTTGCATGATAACCTTCTCCTTGGTTGGCTAGGAAGTTCAATTCCTCGTTGTACAACACTTCAAACTTGTCCTCTTCAGGGTTTACACACCTAACACCCATATCATTGACATTCCTAATACCAGCACCCATGACGTTCTTGGCCAAGATGTCTAGCTGGGTCATCATCTTTGCCATATTTGGGTCCCTCTGTTGATCTTTCTCAAGTTGTTCCTTGGTCAATTTAAAAGTGAGAGGGGAGGATACCTGATCTTCAAAGGTGTACCTTGCCCGGTTAATCTTGGTCATTCCATCCAAAAGTTAGGTTGTGATAACGTAAGGTTGTTGCATTAAACCTCTAGGAGAAAGTTGATCTGCCACTCCCTTGTTCACCGAATCAAGGCTTCGGTAAAAGTATTGCAGCAAAATGTTGTCAGGAAATCCATGAGTTGGGCATTGTAGCACCAACTTCTTAAATCCTAGCCAAGTCTCATAGATTGGCTCACCCTCCAAACGCTTGAAGCTTTGGATGTTGTCCCGAAGAGTCATCATCTTCGAAGGAGGGAAAAATCGCACTTGAAATGCGGTGACAAACTCTTTCCACGAAATGATAGAATCTCTTGGCAACTCCGCCAACCACTTACATGCTTCTCTTATTAGAGAAAATGGAATAACCTTAACCGGACCGACTCTTGAGATATGTTTTTAAAAGAGAATGGTCCATAAACACCGACAAAGTTCCTTATGTGCTCATGGGGATCCTCATGAGCCAACCTACCAAACAACCCTTTCAATTGCAACAAATGCAATATGGTGCTTGTAATATGGAATACAACGTTCCCTTCAGCTAGAGACAAGCGAATGACACCAACTCCACCCACTAGATTAGGATCATTGGCATTCGGTTCATTTACATCATTGAGATTGCCGATGTCATCTTGGTGGCCCACTTGGCTACCATTTCTTCCGTTGACACTTATTTCCTCTGTTCAACAACTAACACAAGAAAAACAAAACTAAAAGTAAGTAGATTCAACTATGACTAGCAAGAACAAAATTCAAATTCACCAAAAGAATTTCAAACAACACCACTTCCCGGCAGCGGTGCCATTTTGATTAATGTTTCAAGGACACTTCATCCAATTCTAAGTGTAAAGGATCGCTAGTCAGTATAAAACCCAACTAAATGAGTTGGGGTCGAATCCCACAGGGAGTGGTACGTGTTTCAGATTCAGTTGGGAAGTATGAACATGGTCAAATCAGTAATAGGAGTAAAAATTATCGAATAAAGACATTATTCAAATTTAGGGGTGACACGAATGTCAAATGGGGGATTTGATTTTGATGATCAACTACAAACAACAGACACAAACAATACGAATTAACAATAATGAGACGGGTTCTTGGGATGTGATTGATTATAGGCTAATATAGACAAATGGGTAATTGCAACTTTTAGTAAATAACTAGATATTAGTGAGTAAGCTAGGCTATAGGGGAGGTACATTTTCTCTCAAACAATTTACCCCGATTTGATGAAGATTTATAGCATCATTCAAGTAAATACAGATTAAGATCGTAGAAACATGAGCTTGTGATATAGCTACACCTAATTCCAGACCGGTTAATGCAAGAACTATAAATAAAGGACCAAGACATTCTTGTTTTAATACGCGAAGATGGTGATGAATCGTTCTCATATATTGCCAGAATCTTTTCGATTGTTCTCTGGTTACGCTAGATTTTGATAAAAGAAAGGGGGCCTCAAGTGATTTTTCTCGAACATCAACAAGCATGCAAAATA
>NW_006238988.1:989931-998471 GCF_000226075.1 Solanum tuberosum | reverse complement strand
CTACGCTTTAGTCCATTCACTCTCTCGAGCTGAATGTGTAGGATTGGGTTTAGGATTCACTCTCTCGAGCTAAACCCAGGTCAATCCAATACCCACTGACCATCAACCAATAATTTTAGTTCTAAAACCTCTCTCTCGAGCAAGCCAAGAACACAAACATAAAATTGCATTTGCAACTACAATTCTTAAATTAAACCACAATTATGGATTAAACTCACTTTTAAATAGCATTTAGACTATCCATTAGCAATACCCATAAGCTAAACCAGTCAATAATCACATAATCACACCCCAAGAATTGGGGTTTTAGTTAGACATCATAAAAAGGTAAAAATCGTTACCAAATTGATTATCCATCAACTGGGTAAGATTGATTTCGTCCTTACAATGTTTCAAGTCAAAGAATCTCAAAGACCCACTTCCAATTTCTCAAAAGTGAAAAACTTCAATTCTTCAAAGCTAAAGAAAACCTAGAGAAAATTGTCTCCAGATGCTAAAAAAATAATCCAAGATTGTTCTAAAGAGTAATTGATACTAACGAAATATTCAAAAATGTATTTATAGTCCCCAAAAATGTGCTGCGTTCACTCGACGAAGTAAGTCGGACTCGCCGAACCACTCAGCAAACCGTCCTTTGGTTTATTCCATCGCCCTTTTGCCTTGGTACTCAGCATCCTCCAGGTTTGTAACTTTAGGCGATCTATCTTGGCTGCACGGAATCACTCGGCGATCCGCCGACTGCTTCTTTCCATCGCCAACTTGGTTCTTTCCTTCAGGGATTGGCACACTAGATCTTTAGGCGGTCAAATAGCCCTTCGGAGATTCGCCAAGTGAACTCGGCGATAACCAGGCTGCCTTTCTTCATCCTTTCAGCCTACTTTTTTCCTTTTTTCTTGTTAGTGTCCTTGCTTTATTCCTCAATCCATATACCTGAAAATGAAGAGTTTTATATCAGTTATTTGCACAGATTAAACATTTGAGGACACTAATTCTATATAACAAAGCCCTAAATGAATCCAAATCTCGAACTCATCACCTCTCTGCAAACTATTATTATCTAGTGATTGTAGTTGTAATTACACCTACAGTGGTTGTAATTACGATTAAAGTCTTAATCCGTTTGGAAATTTGCTTGCAGGTGCTTCGGGTGTTCTCCATTTGGGAAAACTAGTTCCGATAAATCACACTACAACAGTGGATGAGTTGGAATCTAGAGACCGAGCAAGGCACACTCGATTTTGCGCAGTTCCACTACTGTTGGAGCTATCAAATTCTCCCTTATTAGTTCCTTCGACCCCAGACTCATCGGGTATATACATTTTTACGTACTACCATCAACTTCTGATTATTAGTTTTTATTTTGTGTTTCATGAAGTAAATATATGTAAATTATATAAAGCATATTAAAAGTGTAGTGTAATGAAATGAATTAACAAAAAAATATGTATATATCTGGCATGCATAGTGGGTGGACTTTAGTTTACTAAACAAGAAATTAAGTATACATATTTATGGAACTGATACAACGACAACAATAACTAAACAAGAAATTGAGTATAAATATAAATGAATATTTACTTATATAGGTACATAGATATGCCTCTCCACTTTCTTTAACTTTACCAACACATACTTAAAATTTACTTTAATTAAAAGAGAGAGAAAAAAATAAACTATTGCAAGGAATCAAAAACATGCAATTAAATAAAATTCAATAATTGTTGCAAGTATTCAGATCTCGCTTGTTATTTATTGATGTTTTGCTATGTTGCTTTGATTATTTATATTTGTGTTATTTCACTGAGTAGTGAATCTCTTCTAACAACTTCAAATTCATAGATTTAAAATTGTACTTTTTATCCATATTGATGTTGTTTTTACCTGTTTGTGGAATCTCTTAAAACGATGTGAATATTAGTTTTCTTATACATGCAAAATGAAAAATTACGTTAGCAAATAATCAGCAAGGACGTTGTCTTATCTAAACACATTCTCCATTCATCCTAAGATTTTAATTTAACAATCACACAATTAAGTATTACTTAAATTAAAAGAGAAAAGAAAAATAAAACAAAGTCTTGCAAGGAATAAAAAACTTACAATTAAACAAATATCAATGTTTGTTGCAAGTATTTAGATCTCACTTGTTATTTGGTATTGTATGTTAAAACACAAGTATTCAGAAATTATTTATTTTATTTTAAGTTAGACTTAAATATTTTAAATATTTTGAAATGGACTAATCTTAAGAACTTGAATAAATAAAAAAATGTAGAACAATAAATTTTTTCACTAATTAGTAAAAGAATTCAATTAAGTAAAAAATGGGTTGAGGATCTTTTTAGACCAATAGGTGGAAGGGTGGTATTTTTGAACAAAAGACAAAGATGAAAGGTATTTTTAGACCAAAAGGTGGAAGAAGGGTGTTCCTATAGGTTAGGGGCATTCTTGGCCCTTTTACCATTAAAATTTTATCCATATTGGATCTTTTTGGCTTGTCATGACTAAAAAATAGATGTGAAGGCACTCGTCTTATCCAACCAAGACAAGTAAGCCTAACACAAATAATGTGAAAGAAATGCAGAAAGTAAACTATCAATAACATAAGTGTGGAAAAACTTAGTCATTCTCAAAATATCTTAAAACCCCGATTGTCACGTGTACAAGTCACTAATGTATAACGATAGAGTTTGAAATATAAATACAAGTCTCAATTGTCTGTCTCTCGAATAGAACAATCACCTAAATAAGGAACAAGAGGACCCCTCAGAATGACAAGAAGCTACCTCTCAAGTGTCCACAGAAAAGTCTTGGATGTAGATAAAACAAGAGTAATCACGCGGATCAGGATTCATTCAAATCCCCATACACACAAACCAAAAATGCTACCTATCTAAACTTGATGTTCCAGATTCAATGAAACCATCAAAACACAGATGAGAGGTCTCCTTTACCCAAAACTCGTGAAAGTCACCAATAAACAAACATAATGCCTCAAAAAGCTAAATCAAGCTCAGGGCCTCTGAAAATTCAACCAAGATCTCCACTAGGCCTAAAATCATCCCTCGAATCCAACAGAACTATCAAAATTCTTATCCAAGCATCCAAATTCTGAATGTTGACAAAAGTCAACCCAAAGGCTAAAATCTCAATAATTTCCAATTAAGGACCTCAAATCCCTGAAAATACCCCGAATCTGAAACTGACACAGTCTGTTAGACCAAATTACACATTTCAGGACTAATTAAATGACGAAATTCCATTTGGAGACTAGAAACTCCAAAAGAAACTAAAACCACTTTTTAATAACTTTAGAATTTCAAAACTCTAAAATTTCCGTACTTCACAATTTTTTACTCAAAACCAATTTTACAAACCAACCAAAAATGACTCGGTGTAACCATCGAGAGGGGTAACATAGTAGGTTATATGGAAAAAGTCAAAATATGAACAATCTGGGCCATTACATGTCTCTTTGTGGAACCTCCTAAAACAATGTGAATATTAGTTTTCTTATACTTGCAAAATGAAAAATTAGGTTAGCAACAATCCGCAAGGAAGTTGCCTTATCTAAACACATCTCCGTTCAACCTAAGATTATAATTTTACAACTACACACTTAAATTTTACTTAAATTAAAAGAGAAAATAAAATAAAATAAAAATAAAATAAAAATAAAACAAACTCTTGCAAGGAATCAAACACAGATAATTAAACAAAAACTCAGTATTTGTTGCAAGTATTCATATATCACTTTTTATTTGATATTGTATGTTGGACTATGGTGATTGTTGGTGTTTTGCTTTGTTTATTTACATTTGTGTTATTTCACTGAGTAGTAAATCTCTTATTTTGACAACTTCAAATTCATAGATTTGAAATTTATCACTAGTCCATATTAATATTCTTAATGCCTATTTGTGGAACCTCCTAAAACAATGTGAGTATTAATTTTCTTATACCTGCAAAATGAAAAATTAGATTAGCAAATAATTTGCAAGGACATTGCCTTATCTAAACACATCTTCATTCATCCTAAGATTTTAATTTACCTATTTGTGGAACCTCTTGAAACAATGTGAATATTATTTTTTGTGTATCTTCAAAATGAAAAATTAAGTTAGCAAAATAATCTGCAAGAACGTTACCTTCTCTAAACATATTCTCCACTATTACATCTCCATTCATACGAAGATTTTAATTTTCTTCACTTATGTAACTATACTCCATGGAATTTTCCAATTCCCATACAATATCTTCTTCATAGAAAGTGAATCAGTCTTCAGCACCACTTGGAGTAGGTTATTATTGCTTCAACTTCAGTAGCTAAGTTAGACCTATCTTGTAACCTTAAAAACTGTAGTAGATTTCCCAAGTTATATTTCTCACAAAAAGCTACAAAACTGGGTTTAAGATTCTCATTAGAAGTTGTAACGACCCGAACCGTCGTTATTTAATAAGGGTAAAACGTCGTGAGCAGCTAGGCCCCACTATCCCTCCAGATCGGGGTGATGCCGCTACGGCGGCGGTGCCCCAGCGGGATGGGAGTGCTAGAGAGGAATGGTCGGGGGTAGAACTTAATAATGCAAGTCTTATTTTCTTCTTTTTCCCTAAGTGCCAAAAATAGGTGAGGATCACCACAGAAACCCTCAAAAGGCTGCTCTAGGCTTAGGAAGGAAGGAAAAATAGATTTCTAGCGCAAGGTTGACGACAAATCACTGATTCCCGGCCGAAATTCACTGTCTCGTTGTCCGGAAGCCAGGATTGGTGCTACAAACTCTCTGCAACTTTTTGGCACCCAGGTAGGCTAGGTTTCCTTACTTGAGTAGTCATAAATTCCTGCTCACTGCGTAGTATATTGCTAATTGATGGTAGAATTCATGTTTAGGCCTTCGGGCATAGTAAAAGGGACTGTTGTACATGTACTACTAGTTGTTAATCTTGATGTGCATCGTGGGGGAAAGTCGTGTCTTGTGAACTAGGGGTAGATAATGTTTCAACTTCTCGTTTGTGTTATATATGGCTGTTAATGGCTCTATTGTATGTGTGCATGTATGGAAATAGAGAAATATGAACTAAACCTAATGAAATGACTAAGTATGGACAATTATATGTCATGAACCTGTTGTTAGATTGTGTGACTATTCACTGTGGGTGTGATTATGACTGGATCGGGTGTCACGTTTTGACACATTTATTGAATCTGGTGTCACGTTCCAACACGTACATATTGGATCGGGTATCAAGTTCTGACACACTAACAGTTTGGGCGTGAGTTCCATGAAAGAACCATTTGTGATTACTACTTTCATATCTACCTGCTATGTATATTAGGGATTTGTATGTTGTACCCTAAAGGATATGTAAATTATGCATCTTGTATATGTGTGTGTACCGTGTTGTAATTAAATGGCTTATATCTAGTTTATTGGAATTGACTTCGAATGAGCGGGCCCATCGGTATGTGGTTGTATTCGGGAACTCCTCTATGAGGTAGAATGGTTAAGTTATGAATCAAGAGTAGAGCGAGCAGGGTGATAGAGCAGGGAGTTAGAGTGAAGGGTTCTAGTACATTTAAGGTGTATGGGAAAGGTAAAGGCATGAGGGTAAAGGTTGAGGGGTGTACTTTCTTATTGCATGTTTCCCGCTAGTTGATTTCTTTATATTATGCGGTGGGTATCGGGTTGACCGATGATGCCTACCAATACGTGTGGTTCGTATTGATACTACTCTTGTTATGCCTTTTGTCATCTCTAGTTGCAGGATCAGTGATGTTTCATAGGTGAAGACGAAGACAATCTCCAACAGTTTCTAGTCTTCCTTCCCTGTGGTGGAAGTTGTGTCATTAGTTACTGTATTTTATTCCTTGTAATTTTAGAAGCGTACCTGTTTAGACTAGATCCCTGGGGAGTTATTTATTTTACAAAAATTAACTTTGGATTGTTTAAACTCTTTATTATGTAAAAATCTCATGTATTTTCCTTTTTATCTCCAGTTTTCTTAATCTTCCGCATGTTTTTAACCGTTTGGGGATCAAGGGTCCTCCTACTTAGGTGTTAGAGTAGGTACCCGCACGGCCCGGTGGATTGGGTCGTGACAAATTGGTATCAGAGTCCAGGTTGTCGGTATCCCAGTACAAGAGCAAATGTGGAATAGACTCCTGCGGATTGGTGTGTTGACGTCCACATCTAATCTTCAGGAAGCTACGAAGCATTCTAGGAAGTCATTCAATTTCTTCTCTCCTTCCGTGCGGGTCGTCGCTTGTGGTATGGGTTCAGTACAATTGGTATATTTAGATTCCAATTGGTATCTCAACAAAGTGAACTGGATGTCGTAGTGGCGGCAGAAGGACACAAGCAAGGTAAATTGGAACCGAGAAGGTTCCAATTGGTATTTGGCCTTAGAGGCGATATAAATGCATGGATGATCAGCTAATGGTCATCCATGAAGAGAATTAAGTAAATAATTTGACTTGCCTATGTGATGTAGCTGGAAATTATGATTATGTGCACAGTGTTGCTTGTCTAGATTTTGATGTGTAAAGTGTATTTGCTTTAATGTTTGAAAGTATGCGAGTTATGATTGCTTGGGTTTTCGTGAACTTGTTGTCAGAGAAAGAGTGATCACTTGGTTATGTGCAAGGTCTAAGAGATAAACTACGACGTGATTCGTAAATGAATTCTTGACGTGTGATGTGATAGACTTATGAGAGGGAATGCAACTGTTAGTTGAGCATGGACTTACCATTGATAGAGAGGGTAAGGGAAAACAACGCCTTGTGGCTGTAGGGAAACTCTGGTTTTAGGGTAGTCGGGACTGGTCGGGAACCATGTAAGAAAAAGGGCTATTATTGCATAATAAGGGAATTTGTTGTTATGAAAGGTTCCCTTGACGTGTTTTGAAACCGATTATAAACCGTGTGATTAATAGGCATATTCTTAGGATGTATGCTTGTTGTGTTAGAGTAGTGGGAAAGGGTTCTGGTGTATACCGCTGGGTTGACTTAGGGTGGACAATGCCTATCCTAGCTAAGAGGGTTATCCTAAATGCTTAGTTATGGCCCTGGGAATCAATGAATATCTCTAGAAATATGGAGAACCCCTAGGAAGTGTTGTCCTGGAAACTGACCCCGTCAGAGCCGTTGGGGCGGGATCATTCTTCTAGGGCGGGACCGCCAGAGCGGGACAAGGAGAGACAGAATCTCACCCCTGCCTCCCCTGTTGTTCCCTTGTTTCTCATATGGACCCCGAATCGTGCATGGGTTAATTTCCGCAATCTAATAAGTACTCAGCAATAGAAGAGTGAGTTATAATCACCTAGCATTAATTAAGGCTATGAAAATAGCAAAGCAAGCATATGTGTGCTTACAAAAAACTTAAGGAAAATCAAAAAGAGAAATATAAATATTGTTTGTTACATGCCCAAGCGGGGTAAACCCAAATCAAGGTCCATGGGAATGGGAAGTATCACTATCAGATTCTAGGTCCTCCGGGTCTATCTTGCCAGTCCACGCCTCGCTCAATCAGGGGAACTCCCGAAAGTCCTACGGCTCAAGCCTGGCAAGCTCCCACTGGGGGGAGACGCAAGAGAAAATGACCTTAAGGGTCTTCCACATCCAGCCCATTAGACGATCCCTCTCGACATTACTCTTTTTCTCCAATCGCAGCTGTCGGCGGAGCATCCCAACCTTAAGGGCAGTGGAGGGTGGAACTGAAGTCGAGATGCTATCATAAGAGCCTCCCAATTTCCTCGAGACGGCCGCCAGGTCCTCCTCCACACGAGCGCCTAAAAGTGGGGGATGATACTATCTAGGAAGGGTGTTGTCAGCCTCATCATCATTATCATCCTCTCCTTCGTCGTCCGCCTCAACTGTTGCTCCACTACTGTCGGACCCGTCCGCTTTTGTAACAACCCGAGAGCACCCCCTAGTCGTAACATGACGTACTCAACCTCTCAGAGGTCTTATACAAGCCCTTAGCATATCATGAACATTAAAGCATATGAAAATAGCGGAAAGTTTAAAACTTTTCTTTACAATCGAAGTCTTCATAAAATAAGAGAGAGTCTATGACACTATGTCTCAAACCATCTATAACATTTAGAATAACAACTCTTTCATAACAACTTAGGGACACGGCCCTTACATAATAATTACTAGGAACACGGCCATTACACAAGTCAAAAGACATAAAACATAAAGACATAATGACATAAGTGTACAAGGTAGGTTAGTCCTCGAAAACAATGAGGACTCCCCAAGTCTTCATTCCCAAGCTCCTTAGAAACCTAACTTCCAAGCATAAGACATCACATCACCAAACCCTACACTTTGTAAAAATGTAGAAGAAATATGGGTTAGTACAACACACGTACTAAGTATGGAAGCCATGCATAAAAACCATTAAAATATGCTTAAAAGGGACATTTAGTTGAAACCATGCTTTATGCACTTTTGAACATCATTCTTTAAAAGAGTTGGAGAACATAAGTCATAAACATCTCACATATAGTTCATCAAAGCACAAAGGATAATAACATCA
>NW_006238988.1:971267-989090 GCF_000226075.1 Solanum tuberosum | reverse complement strand
TCATACCATAACATACATACATACTTCATAGCTAATTCAAGTTTAGAGGGTTAAGGATGAGGAAACTAGGTCATCAACACCACAACAACACATTAGGTATAGCATCATTACAATATACGTAATTCACCTTTTAAAGTAGTCATTAGTCTGTACATTACCATTTAAGGTCATATAGAATACCTTTAGGGGAATACCCCTCATATAGTCATAAAAGATCAAGAGTTCATAGATGAGAAAACCTTTCATCAAGAACCTTCATCATGTGAGAATGACCTTTCACATTATCATACCATGCATAACATAAACTAGTTTAGAGTACAATTGAGGAAACCTTTCAAGAGACTCACATTCATTACAATAGCAATAGCTTCATTCATTCATGTGTATGTGTACATGTGTGAGAAAGCCTTTCACATAAAACACCTTTACTCATAGCATGTTCATATTGTGTTAACAAGAATTAACTTCAATTCAACATAACAACAATAATACCAACATCTCAGAACATTCATACTTGCATTGCATCTCATCATTACATGCTCAATTACCAACTAGGGTTAGAGGGAAGAGGGAACCATCATCCAACTTCATCATACATGAAATAAGCAAGTACATTCAACAATGCATAAATAATCACATTGATATCATCTCCTCATAGCCTTGAAGGCCCCATTCAAGACTTAACCCTAATTTCATAGTAATCATACATAATTTAGGGTAATATCATAATACAAACATGAATTAAATAGCATCACATTCAATTCATAACCTTCAATCACTATTCAACACAACTAGGGTTAGAATTGGAGAAAGAAGGGAAAACATGGGTCTCATGGGGGATTCTTCAAAAATCACCAACATTACATGAATTCATCCATAATTGTTCATATATCATCAATCAAAATCAGTTTATAACGAAGACCCACGTTTTGGATTGAAATCTACAATTTGGGGGATTTTGAAAACCATCTGTGGAAGGACCTCTTGGGGAAAGGGATCCCAAGAGTGAAGAGCAACCATACCTTAGCTAAACCTCTATGAATTTCGTGTGAGGGACTTCCATCTTCAAGCCCTTGCTAAGCTCCTTCCAAGTTCTCAATGGAGTCTTGAGTTTGAGAGAGTTTTGGGAGGGAAAAGAATTGGGTTATCTTTTGGGGTCTAGACTTGTGGTGAATTAATGGATTAGTTTAGGGTCCTATAAGCTTATATAGTCCATTAATTAACCACCTAACCGACCTCCCTTAACCACTACTTAATAACTAATTAAAACATTAACCCCCAACTTAACTAAAATCATCATAAAACTGGCAGCATCTACGCCCTCCACCTACGGACCATAGGTGGAGTCACGAACCACAGTTTGGCCTTCGTAGTTCTGACAGTGCTTCACTATTGCGAGCATAACTTTTTACTCCGAGATCGGAATTGGGCAAACTTGGTGGCGTTGGAAAGAGAACTCAGAGACCTTTCATTGGATAGGTAATGGCCCACCTAATTCATTTTGAGTTATGAGATATGACCATCTAAAGTCACCAAACTAACTTCAATAGCCATTTTTCATCATTTAAACAAGTTTCCAACTATAAAACTAACATGTGAGGCTCTAGGTCAACCTACTAGATTCAGTCAAGCCTTAGCTAGGTCTTACTAGTTTCGTACGGGGTGTTACAACTTTTGTTCTATTGGGAAGGGTTGCATGATCAAAAGAGGATGAAAAAAGGGATCCATAAGAAGTACCTTATCAGTGTCCAAGAGTGGCAACCCCGCCCGCTTGCACATTGTTGTCACTAGCCCAGGTAGGAAGAAATCCTTTTTGTTCCCTCTGTAGAAGATCTTCAACTCGGATACGATCTGTTCCCCACATTCAGCCCAATCCCATGCATAGCACAAGCCACCACTAGGGCTCGAGGTAGGGTCACGTCCGTGCGGTTGCCCGATGGGCAGATCATCCTAGATACCAGGTGCAGTCATCTCTTTGCATCCGGTGACCAGTGAGTACTGGTGATGCCTTCTGTGGTAGCCTAGTAAAATCGGTCCTGGAGCGCTGCCTCAACCAGTGTGTCCCTCAGCCAACCCAAATCCATCTCCCTTAGTCTGGTCTCATATGCTAAGTTAGAAACCTCTGGCACCTCGAGCACCTCATTGATAAACTGAGTGCTCATAGGGATGTTGACTCCTCGGATGCAGATGGTAGGGTGAGGATCGTCCCAGCGGACAGTAAAGAGTAGGGCATAAAACTCCCTCACCCAGCTGGGCATGGAAGGCAAGGACTTTCTACGCTAAGCCCAGTAGGTGGAAACCCCTCTCGCACAAGAATTTGGTATTCCGATGATCACGGTGTCTCTCCCGCCTTGCAGCATCGGGGAATCGGACGAAGGGCAAGTTTTTCTCATTGATTCCAGCCATAGTTAGACAAGCCTGCATATATCATGAAATGTACACGTTAAAAGTCCATGAAATTAGTCAATCCCTGGCGAAGGAAAGGAAAAAAAAAATCTATTTGAAGTGACAAGAGGCCACTGTTCAGCAAGATCCCGCCACAGTAGAATGAAGGCCGCCACAACGGCCTTTATCTGGGTTAAACTTCAGGACGCGATCATGGCGCCCCTTAGCCCCGAAACCTCGTTTTAAACAAATTTTTCACCATATCAGTGTTTCTAGAGTACCCTAGTACCTAAATATGCAAAGACCCTAGCACTTCAACCCATAAATGGTTCCTGAATTCAAGTTTTACACCATGAAACTATTCAACTTCCCCCGCCCATTTTGGAACCGTTTCAACCATATTATCCTGAAATCCTTACGCTCAGAACGTTGTAGAGACATTGTGAACATAAGGGAAGTATCCATGCTACATTTTTCTTATTGAATCAAGCAACCCATGTAAACATTTTTTGAAAACTACCCCAAGGCCATTCTACCCAACCGATTCTTTTCATGTAGTCGTTGTTAAGCAAGTAATGAAGTAATTAGAGTAGGGATCAAGAACATTACCTTATGTTTGACGTTCGGAGCGAAGCAATTGAGAGAGTTTTGGGGTGGTTATGGGAGGAAATGGGAAACCATTCCCCTTTCCCCCCTTCTAAATTGGTCCCAACCTCCTGCCACGGCGAGAGGGTCCTGTCACAGCGAGAGGGTCCCGCCACAGCGGCCCCGCCTCAGCGGGAACCTTGCCGCTTTGGCGGGGTCAGGCCAGGCAAATGGGCACGTCTTTTTTCCTCCGTGTGTTGCCTCGTTTCCCTAGTGGTGTCCCTGGGTAAGGATCCTTCCTTGCCTAAACCTTGGGAACCGCTATCTTTCGTTGTCCCATGACGGGCCGATCCGTTAGTTTCAAAGTACTCCAAATGAAATTGTGCTTACTCTTCCGCTTGTCGTTCGAGGACGAACAAGGGGTAAATTGGTATCTATTGTTGTGAACACCTAATTTTTTATCAAACTTAAACATTTTACACCATTTTTAATATATAAATATTATTATTTCAATAGGTTTATATTTAAAATAAATGAAATAAAAAATTACAACAAATTATATGTTCCCTTTATATTTAAATTTTACTAGTCTCAAATAATAGTATATGGTATAAAAAAAAAAGAGTCCTAAAATATTACCTTACCTTTTTTCCTAATCACCCTCAAACTCCCATAACTTATTTCTCCTAAAAATCCTCCTCCCATTATTTTTCTTATTTTAATTATTTTTATTTTATTTTTTTCTCACCATGATTGCACGATTTTTTTTTATTTTCTTCACATCCCACGTTTTTTTTCTTCATTTTTTTATTCTCTTTCTTTCTCTTTTTCTTTTTGTTTGTTTTTTCTTGTTTTATTATTATTTTATTTTTCTTCCTTTATCTCACCCTAAAAAAATTCAACTAAATTTTAAACTATATTTCATTCCCCACTCCCTCACGTTCCTTTTAATTAGCACCAGACTCACACCCAAAAATATTATAAAAAAACACAAGCTCAGTAAATAACAGAAAAACACAGAAAAGAACATAGAGAGAAAAATACAGAAAAACGATAGCAAAAGCAAAGAGAAGAAAAAAGTGAGTTTTCTTTTGTGAATTAAGTTTAGAGCTCGAGGTTTTGTTCATCATTTCAAGTTCGTGGATCTTAAAGTTAGTCTTGCTAAACTTTGGAAATCTGTACATTTGTACGTTACTCTCCATTGGTTAGTCAAAACAATTTGAAGGAGCGTTCTTGCCATAGCTTGTTTATTTTATTAATATTTTTTTATTTAAACTATGTGTTTGATCCTTTTATGTATAATCATGAGAAGATATGTGTCTTATGAATTTCTCATTTTTTTTCTCTTGAACGATGTTTCCGGTTTTTTATTGTTTTTTTTACGTTAGCCTCATGTTATGTTTTTTTTTCTCGTAATTTAAGAAGACATTAGCATGTTAGTTTGCAACTAGATGATAATTCCATGTATTTAATCACGTGCTCATTATTGAATTGCTTAGATATTTGATTATTAATCAAAGTGTTTAGGAGCTAATATATTAGGTTCTCAAGAATTAATTGAGTCATCTTGTGACATTTAGTGATCGCATTTCATGAAAAGAGCGAGAGAACATATGAGTTTAAGGATTCATCTTGAGAAAGATAAAAAAATAATAACAATTAAAAAAAGGATAAGAAAAGAGGTAGAAAAACGTGAGTAACAGATGCAGAAAAGAAAGAACCTTAAGTAAAAAAAGAGAAGGAAAAAACCTACAGGAAGTAAAAAAAAAAGAAGCAAAACAATAAAAAAAATAACAAAAAAGAAAAGAAGAACAAAACGTGCAGAATATAAAAAAAAAATATATAATGATTTTTTTTTAAGGAACAAAACATTTATTTTGTTTTAAGAAAAAGTAAGAAAAAAAAGGGAATAGAAAACGTGTCAAAAACAGAAAACAAAATAAAACAAGAAACAAATAAATTAAGCAGAATTGAAAGAATATAATAATAATAATAATAATAATAATCTATCTATATATAATAGGAGAGGAAAAAATGCCACATGTTAGCGCCACAATTAATGCTCAAAAATTAAGTATTTAAAAAGTCAATTTAAAAAAATAAAAAAATAAACAATTATTAAATTAAAAAAAAACATTTTAAAAAGAAAATGAAAAAGGCATCTCCCACGTGGGTAATTTATAAAAACAAATAATCTACAGTTCTTTTTAAGGAAATATGCAAAATTTATGAATTATTAATATTAATTTAAAATATGAAAATAAAATAAAATTTGTTAAAACTAAAAAAAGATACGATTTTACAAAAAAAAATTAATACAATATAAAATAAAATAAAAAATTACGTAACTTCCATCTTTGGTCTCCTTTTTTACTTCATTTTTGATTTTTTTTGAAAATGATAGTTATCCAAATCAATATCCTAACAGATAAGTTTTTGAAATTTGAGTGATTAATTTACAATTTAAATTTTAAAAGATAAATAACTAATTTTATTCCTACAAAATAGTTAACCGCATAACACACACATTTAAATAACAAATATCATTTTCAACTGCACCATTTACATTTTCCCAAAAACTTACTTATTTCAGAATTCTTATTCTCTTATACTTTTTCAACTACTTAAACATGGTAACATTTTTTGCTATTCAAGTTTGCTTTTATGATTAGTTCATGAGTATGAAGAGAAGATCATTTGGTTTAGAAGAGTTCAAAATAGATTCTGACATTGATATTTCTTTTAAGATAAGTTCATAGTTTTTCATTCATATTAATAAAAAGGAGTATGTTTAATTTTGATTACGATAAGAAAGGAGTATGCGTTATACTATTAATTAGCATGCTTATTTAAATTTTGAAAGGAATTATGTTTAGCTTTTGTTTTATTGCAGTTATGTTGCCGGTTGATATAGATACTACTCTACTTCTTAGATCCATAATATAACATGAATTGATCTGAATTTTGAAATATACAATATGTATATATTACATAGAAATATGACTTTGTTCTCTTTCTCTGTTTTTTTGCAGGGAAAATAACTTTGAAAGAAAGTGATAATTTTTGTAGAGTTTCAACTACCAAGCAAGATAAGAGAAAACACTATGTTAGAAGCCTCTAAATGATACTGCATGTTTTTACTATGAATTAAGGTAGAGGAGTGGTGGCATTACTCATTAGTCAAGGGCCTTCATGGGTTTGTCCCAATCTCATATATATCAATGGTTAACTGTCAATCTCACTCTATAACAATTACCATCTCAATCTGAAAAGAGGTAAAAATCTAAATCTATTAACAACAATAATAACATACCATTAAAATCCCACAAGTCCACAACAAAAAAAATATTCATCATGTTTCAATTTATGTGATGTTTTATTATATTTAAGAAAAATGTGAATACTTTGCAATGATTCAAAACTATTCTTAAAATAAATAAGTTTTTAAATACAAGAACTATTTTTGGGAAATTATATCAAAATATTTCTAACCAGACATTACCGTTCCATGTTGGAGTCCTAAAAACCTGAAACCATAAATCAATGTATGTTTAGGACTTCTCTACTTTCTTTTTATTTTTGAAATTTATCAAATTTTATATCAAATATTTAAACTAAAAATAAATTTAAAAACTAATTATCAATTTTTTTTTATAAAATAAGTTAAAAATTGTGGATCTTTACAGGTGAAATGGGGTAGTTTTTTTTTCATTGCTTTTAAAATTTCATTAAATTATATCCATATAATACACCTTATTTAATAATATAAATAAAAACTTTCAATCCATAAAATAATAAAATAAAAAGAACCCACGGCCATTAAATGATCAATTTAAATTTGAATTTCAAATATTAACTAACCTTAACCTTATAAAATGGTCTAAACTTCCTTAACCTACATCTTTAAAAATAAATTACTACTTTAACTACATCATCCACACATTTTTAAACCAACTCATCAAATTACGAATTTAAAAATGTGTAAAACAAAGATCACTTTCTAACAAAAAATTGATTGCCTTCATGTGAGATCCTAAAGAAAATTGAGAGGGAGTATAGTAGTGCATTGTGTGTATATATACATCCTCTTTCTAAATTGTTTAATATAAAATTATTAATTATTAATTTATAGTACAATTGCAATATAATGTACCTATAGTATCAAAGTACGTGGATATCCCTGCTACAATTTTTGTGGAGAGGCCTTGAAGCCTTATAGTTTGTTGGGAGCAGGATGATCATGTCAATTTCTGCATTTCAGGTCATTGAGATGAAACTTCAGTTCAATCTAATCTTCAAATATCAACTTCCATTTTGCTTATTGTCAACCCACACTATCACAAAAATCACTTTTAGCGGCAATTATTTAATGGCAATAATATAAATGCCGCTAAATTATGTTTTACAATCCATTATTACCGGCAATTGACCTTTAGTCGGTATAAGTTGACCCAGTAATGGCAATTACTTGGAATATCTAATAGACCATTTCATTAAAAAAATACTTTTTATTCTAAAATACCCCAACATTCTGTACAGGCTATAGCTAAACCCATTTCATTCCCAAAATCCCCAAATTCCAAAAGGCTTCAATCTCTCTTTCGACATCCGGCAATTTGATATTCACACAATTGATATGAAGCACCATCAATTTCTCTGAAGCTTCATCTTCTTCGTCTTAGATTTTGTCGTTTGCATCTCCGTCTTCTTCATCCGCCATCAATTTTCTCAACCCTTTGCCACCTCCTCAAGGTACGCCGCATTCTATTTTTTTGTTTTGAATGTGATTGGATGATGATGAATGTTTTGTGTATAAGCGATGAAATTGCCATATATGAGAATTGCACTCTTGCAGTGAAGTTGTAGTTTGCTGCGATAGAGTTGTAATTTGTGCATGACATGTTGTGATAAGCTTGATTTGTAAAGAATTTTGCTCTGTATTTGCCTTTGCTCTATTCAGTTTGCTTGGTATCTAATGCAGCAATTTGTACCGTGCTTAGTGCAATCATTGTCTATTTTATGGTTTTCTTTTTCAAACCATGCTTTTACTAATATGGTTTTTTTGTGTATGACTGTAAAATCATGATATATAAGGATTAGTATGTGTAGTTTCCAGAGAGTTGTACTCGTACTCTGTGCATTGTACTACGCTCTACTTTCGTTAATGTGACTCCTTTTAGATTTCGCTTTTTCAAAACTTGAGTTTGATTTGATTAGCGTAATATAGCTTTGACGAACATAGCTTAGAAAACCTGTATAAATTAATTAGATTTTGTTTTCTTCTGTATTTAGCTCGAGAAAATGAGTTAAAATTCTCTATAGCGTAGAACATGATTTAAGATTTCACAATAAAACTAACAGCAGCCTCTTGGAGGTGTGGTTCCATAGTTGTTTTCTTTAATAGTTTGTTTGCAAGTTTTCACATATTAGTATGTATACGCCTAAATTTGTAAGCATACCAGTGAAAAATCATGAAATTTTTCTAATAAACTTGTACCAGATAATCAACATGGCATAAGAAAACTTGTGTTTTCTGCAATTGCTAGGTGTAGTAACATTGCACGGATACCATAGTCATAAAATTTGGTTAGTTGACATGAGAGGGGCTAGTTTGTAAAGGCCTTTGTGTGTGAGTTAGTGACTGTTATGGAAAGGTTTAGTGTTAAAGCAGTAGTTTTTAGTTACTAAACTTATTTCTAAATTCTGGTGCATATACGTTTCTTTAGAACTCCACTAGTGATTACTTCATCGTCCAGCTCTAGAACTAGCTCATGACCTTCTTGATCACAACTTACACCTGGCTAGAGGCAACAATTGATGTTTAGATCCTATCTAACCAGTTTGGTTGATTTAGAAGAATCGAATGTAAAGTTGTTGAGTGTCTTTTGGTAAGTAGTTTACAATATAGTGTATGATCACCTGTATCTTGTCACGCCAGTTTCCTAGGAAGGGAATACTTAAACTATTTGTTTTGATAGAACACATTTCATCTTTGGTTTCAGTGTGTGAGCACTACCACAAATTTGCAATTTGTCAGCTTGAAGGTCCAATTGAAGGTGAGACCGGGAAGGCTCATAGAGCAAATTTTCGTGACTGTGATGGGAGAACTATTCTTATCTTGAGAGTGGGAATGCATGTGATTTAAAACACCAACTCTAAGTATTTAAAATATGTATTTCAATAATTACTGAAAGAAATTCTTGAATGATTTTTCATAGTTTGAAAGTCTCTAGTTTCCTCCCAGGTAAGTTTTCTTCCATTACCGCTAACTTCCAGACTGTAGCTATGCTTTCAAGCTTCCATCTCTACTGCCATTAGCTTTTTTGGTTTATCTTTAATTATGATGCTGATGTGTTATGCATATCTATATGACTGGTCAGATTTGGAATATGCTTTGTTCCGGAAGTCAGATTATGGAAAGAGTTCACCTGCAGGTTTGAAGAAAATAGATAAGGAGCTGATTTTGAAGAACGAAAATGCTAAATAGAGTTGGTAGCAGATTGGTAGCTGAACAACATCATGATGAAGAAGCACGACCCTACATTCAACAATTAATGAAAACCCAGAGCTGCTATCCACTCCAAACATCTGAGGATAACAATTCTATTGACACTGTTGTTGAGCTGAACAATGAGCCAGGTTATTTCTTAAAACTTGAATTTATAGATTATCTGCATAATAAGATCTAAATACATGATAATGTATCTAGTACTAGTTGCATTTTGCAAACTTATGTGAGTATGTATTCTCTCTGGTTTGCTTGATTGTTGTAGTATTGATGTCTGTTTTCTCTCTCTGAAGTGTTTTTCTGCTGGTTATATCCTTTTGATATGTTGTATTGTCCTCTTCTTCTCAGTTTGGACTGCTGGTTAAGATGGAACTCTGAAGACTGTCGGTAATCCGAGCGGTCATCTTCAATCTAGTTTAGCATCCGAACTCAAAGAATAAATCCTAATCGAAATATATACAATTTTTTATACAGTTTGATGATTGTATGGATGGATCTATCCTTTTATCCGAGCAAGGAGTCTGTTAAGATTTAATACATATTGTTATTGAGCCCATGTGTCTAGCAGTTCTAACCAGGTATATGCACCCTTTTTCTCCTTAACGGGCTTAGAGCCATGGTTGGCTAGACGAAGTTACAAAGATAAAGCCACTAACAATATTATAGAATCTGACTGTACCACCATCTCAGAACCAAATCAAGAAACCATATATAAATTTATTTATATTTTGATAAAGTCTAGATCTTTCATGGTAGATATAAAAGAGAAGTTAGTTATCCGACGTAGATATGAATCTTTAGCCGAACAAAGTCACGGCTCAGATCGGAGAAATATAAAAAGATTGAAATAAAATATAATACCTTATAACGATGGCCGAGTCCAAGGCCTATGGGAGAACTATACACGTTTATTTACTTCCGGTCAATATTCGGCGAACTCAAACTTTACAAATTGTGAGCTTTACAATTGGAGAGAGAGAGAGAGGGATTTCTCAGCTGCTCCCTAATGAAATGAAAAACATTCCTACTTATAGAAAAATGATAAAAAAATATTTAAAATCTTTGTACAGTATTGTTGGATCCCATATACTATTGATGATGGCTTTTTACTGTAGAGATGTCCTTATAGTTTGTCTTTTTCCTTTAATTTTTGGAGGAAATCCTCCGCCTTTTTCAGAGTATCTTCTGACGTAGCTGCTTCAACAGGTTGAGCTTCTTGGATATCTAGTGTCTTCGCTTGTTTCACTTCTCATAGAAGTGTCCGATTTCTCGTATTGAGTGATGTTGAGAAGCAGACTTCTCTTGACTTCTTCTAGCTAGTTGTTGATCATTGCTTCTTTATCTCCATCTTGAACGAAGATTTTCCTGGCACTATGCCTGACTGAGCTATCAGCAATTACTCCTTTTTGGGGAGTAATACCATATTTGTGGATCCTATTTGCAATAAGATCCAACAGTTCTTGCCCATATAACGTTTTTGTTTTGGGATCCTTTTTCATCAATTTATCCCAAAAATTATTATAAAAAGTTCTGTATAAGCAAGGAATTTGTTCTTCGGTGAATCCCACTTTCGAGGTCCATTTATGAATTCAAGGGATGAAAAATTCAATGAAGAAGTAAATCTGGTCTATTTTCTCCAGATAATAGATATGATATGTATTGTATAATTCATTAAGGTCTAGTGAAACTTTAACCCATTCTTTATATAATTTGAGAAAGGAATGTGGCAAAAATTTTATAGTTGGACCGTGGTATGACCACCATTTTAAAAACCAATTAGGAATTAGTCCTGCAAATAAATATATTTGCACATATTTTCATAAACCACGTATGTTTATGTCTTTCGTTATTATAATAGAGGACTTTATCAAAGACCTGAATATAATCCCAGTATGTGAAACTCATAGAGATTTTGTTTAGGTTGATCTGCCTTTCTTTCATGGTGGAGATACCCCAATCTTCAATAGATATAATCTGTTTAATTACATTTTCGAGAAGTTATAAACATTCTCACTTGTATTGTATCATGAAAAGTGTTGAAATTCAACACTACCAGTGCTTATCAGAATGATTTCGTAATATGATTGGGTTTTGTATGACTCACCCGGAAAATATAACCCATTTATTAGGTATCGCTGGAATATCTTCCAGGGTTCTTCTTTTCTTTGTATTTCAGAGTTTTCTAAAAGAAATATCATTTCCTTTTTTGATACCTTTTCATAAGACTTGATATCATCATTGTCTTCTTTGGCTATTGATGCAAAAGTATCATTTTGCTTTTGTGACATATAAGCTTGTAGCTGTGCATATAACGGGTTATCTTCTGGAATATCTTCTAGATGTACTGAAGAATGTGCTGAAGATGGCGCTTCACTTTGGGAGATTCTTGAGTTTATCAAACTCCTTCTTCCCATTTGTATAACTGGAGTCTTAGAAGAGGATCCATATGATGATCCTGGGGATGATCTTCCCCTTCCTTTTGTATTATATCCCCTGCCTCTGTCCTTGGTTACCCAAGGAGGGTCCATCCTGCAAACATAACATTTTGCTTTATTCGGATGTATCATAATAGTCACTTTAATAATTATCCTCATCGATATCGATAATTTCTTCATAATCATGTATAGAGAAATCTTCTCTAATAATATCGTTGATAATTTCACATAAAATTAATTCATGTAAATCTTTATTCAGAGGAATTACCTTTAAAATAGTAACTAAAGTTTTCTCATCAATGAGGACGGTATAAAAACTCATTATGATGATAAATATTCTCTAGATAGAAAATCTGGAAGCGAGTTATCACTTCCTTTTTTATATTGGATTTCAAAATCAAAAGGAGTTAATTGGGTCTGCCACCTAGCAAATATTAATTTTGATGCATCATGTTTAAAATCTTTGTTAAACATATACTTCACAGATTGAGCATCCGTTTTTATCAATAACTTTTGATTATATAAATCATCCTGAAATTTTAACACGCATTTAACGATGGTTAATATTTCATGAGCCTCCGTAGCATATTTCTTCTGGGCCTCGCTCTATTTCCCAGAATGAAATCTAATCAAATATTCATTTTTTTCATTGGGATTAATTTGTTTTAATATCCCATCATAATCAATATTAGATGCATCTGTCTCAATAATTTTTTGCCAGGCAGGTTAGCAAGAGTTAAGCATGGTAAAGATTGAACACGAAGTTTAATATCCTTTACCAAAGTGGTATGACTATCAGTCCAAGGTGATTTATGATCCTTTTACAGCCTGCCGTATAAAGGGTCCAAATCACGAGATAAATTTTTATAAAAAGGGGATATGTAATTTAAACTCCCTAAAAATCTTTGCAATTGAGTTATATTAGTGATAACATCACGAAATTTTGATGCAAAGTCGATTGATCTTTGAATCGGGGTAACTTTCCCTTGACAAATATGATGTCCTAGAAATTGAACATCAATTTGAAATAAACTCATTTTTGGTTTAGAAATGACCAAACCATTTTGTATAACAATTTTCTTAAAGATGTCTAGATGCTTAATATGTATTTCAAACGTTTTTGAGAATACCAAAATATCATCAATATAAACAATGATAAAATCTAAATATGGGTTGAAAATATCATTCATGATTTTCTGAAATTCAGATGGAGCATTTTTCAAACTGAATGGCATACCATTCCATTCATATTGTCCAAATGGGACATTAAAAGTTGTTCTATAAGCATGCTCTTTAAATATTTGGATCTGCCAATATCCTGACTTTAGATCAAATTTTTGAAAATATATTGGCATCATATAATCTAGATGATAAATCTTTTTTGTTTGGAATAGGATACCTAATCCATTTTAAATATTTATTTAAAGGTTTATAAATTGATAACCAATCTAGGGACACCTCGTTCCCTTTCAGCAACATTATTAACATAAAATGCAGTACAAGACCAAGGTGATTTTGAAGGTTTTAACAAACCCTTTTGTAACAAATTATCAATTTTCTTTTTGCAGAATTCTACCAATTCGGTGTTCATCTGACAAGGACGAGATTTAGTAAGAATATCATTCTCAGAGAAATCATCTTCATATGGAAGAGTAACAATATGTTTTTTCGATTTCAAAAAGCACTGGGATGATCAGCACAAATATCAATAGCAATTTGTTCAGCAATTAATTTAATTCTTTCTTGTACTTTGGTAGATTTCAAAGTATCAAATATATTTATACTAAATAATTCTAGTTGCAAAGAATCAACATGCTTTAGTTTCATATTAATCAAAGCATTAATATCACGAGAAATAGGGTCAGTGATAAAAGTATAACTAATATCTTTGTCTTCATAAGTAGCAAAAAAATCTTTAGCATTTATGCTAGTGAAAGGATAAATAGCATTTATAACTGGGGTTCCAAGTATAATTGGAGGGTATAGCTTATTTTTAACCAAGAAAAAGAAATGCGGAATGAAAATTTTATTTTGACAAATGTGAGTATTAGACAATTTATACTTTATATCTAAAGCATGTCTAGAAGCAGATTTAACCATATGAGTTGTTTTTTCAAAATATTTAGTTGGTACAAGACCTTCTTGAATACAACTAACATCGGCTCCACTATCAATCATAGTAATATCAGTTATTGAAAAACTATTATCAATTAATATGGTGCATTTAACATACCATTTATGACCAATAACAATTTGCATTATTCCTAAAAACATACCTTGTCTAGGATCAATATTAAGAGGTTTTGCAAGAGTATTTTCTTCAACAATGTTTTTACTCTTGTTATTAACAATTTCTATCTGAGTAAGTCGATGATCACAAATCATTTGATTTTGTTTAAGAGATTTAATCTCTTTTTTCAAATCATCAAAAGAAGAATCTCTTGTGTGAGTAGTTTGTTTATTAAGTCTGTCAATAATTTCAGACAAAGAATAAGGTGCAGAATATTCAAATTCAAAATCATTCTTTTGTTTTTCTGAATTTTTTGAAAAACTTGAACTAGCATTATTATTAGCTGCTAAATGAATAATTTTTTCACGAAGATCATTATTAGTAACTTCTTTTAAAAGTTCTATTACATTATTAGCTGTAATAGTATTCATATTCAAATCTTCTAATTGAGATTGCAATTTATAAAATTCATCATTTTTACAAGAACAAATATCACCATGACAAGTATTGCAAGTATTAATATGCTGGTTACTATTAGATAAATCAAGCAAATCAATCTCTTCTTTAGAACTTGAATCAGAATCAGAATCAGACTTAAAACCAGAAGTGTATAAGAAACTATAAACCTTGTCATGAACTTCTTCATCAAGTTCTAGAGATTTCAACTTTTCAAGTATCACTACAAAAAAAACAGTGTTTACCGACGAGAAAAATCCGTCACTATCCAATGAAAATCCATCACTAAACATGATTAGTGACGGATTAGCAACGGATTATTGACTGTTGCTATTACGCTCGTTAATAAGCTCTTAGTGACGAAAATATGAGTTCCGTCACTAGTTTAGCGACGTCATAGTGACGAAATATTTTCGTCGACACTTGTTATTGACAGACATAGTCGTTATTCTATTTATATAATTTTGTTGGTAATTTCATAATTCCAGGACGAAAAAATGAGTTTCGTCACAAGTTTAGCGACGTAATAGTGACGAAATATTTCCGTTGCCATTGTTAGCGACGGACATAGTCGTCATTATATTTATATAGTTTTGTTGCTAATTTCATAATTCATTTCGTCATTTTGGATAAATTTGCGACGAAATTTCCGTCGCAACATATTATGTTGTCTCAACATATTAGGCCTTCAATAATCCGTCGCTAATCTATCGCCAACATTCTTTACATAGCAACGACCAAATATTCGTTAAATTTGTTACTAAAAATTATTCTTCCATAATTGTTTCTAATTTATAATTAGAAATAAATTAAATTTAAATTACTAAATAGTCCAAAAATAAAAAAACTTTCATATAATATAATACTCATAGACGATTCATAATATATAAATAGAAAAATCTAAACCACATGTTTTTGGTTAAAAATATCTAAAGAAAACTATCAAGTACTCTTAAATGAACCTACGTTCATCAAAATGTTACTACACAATTTGTAGTTTCCAAAAAACATGACAATATCAAAAACTAAAGTTGCGGGAGACTAAGGGATACGATCGTCACTTGAAATTGAGGGATCAACCTCATCCACATTAGTAGTAGGAGGCACTATGGGTGTCACAAGCGATGGGTTGCCAGAGGGATCAATAATCGCTGCTTGCACCTGCTCAACAATAATAGGAATAAGATGACTAGTAAGTGTAGGCATCATTTGCTTTACAAACTCATCCATATTTGTTGTTGATGTTGATTGAGAAAATGGAGGTGGTAATGATGATGAGCCACAACGATTTTACCCATAGTAATTTTTGCTTCAGATCCAAGACCGTATATTCTTCTTTTCTTTTCTCCCCCCCGCTGCTTGGTAATATGCTTTACATTGATCAATATCAGTTTGAGACACAATTTTTTTCCGTAATATTTTTTCATATTTTTCCTATAATAAGTAGAGGAAATGAGAAAGCATTAAAGATAGGGAACAAAATAAATTTTGATGGAAAATACAGAAAGATGCATAAGCTTAAATGCAGTGTACATTTTTCAACCATATGATAAAAATAGGACAAGAGGACTCAAGACCCCCCAAAACACACACACAAAACAGGGCAAGAGGTCTCAAGACCCCCCAAAACACAATGGTGTAAATGATAAAAAAGCACTTTACATATGATAAAAAATCAAGGAATCAAGTTGCAGGGAACTACTCTGATGATGCACAGTCCTCAAATTTCTCATTTGGGATTTAGGACAACCTAATGGTGTCTACTCCAACTCCCATTCAAATTGAACTGCGAAAGGAACCTGCAAGCACTCACACTATGGTCGAAAGAACCCAGCCTACTCAACATGATAATCAGGAGCTGCAAAAATGTAAAATCGAAGAACAACAAATTCAAGACAATATGAAGAAATCAGGTAAGCCCTTTCCTAACACTAACTGTGATGATGCTTACACTAGCAGTGAAGGTCATTTACACAATGGTGTAAATGAACCAATTAGCAAGAATGTTACTCCTTTGCAAAATGCACATAAACATGCCCATGGGGAGATTGTGATTTTATCTGATAACATAAAATTCTCAGTTGACAAATACTAGAACCCAATATCAGATGGACAAGAACAGCCCAGGGCAATCAAAATCACCAACAGCCTCCTCAAAATAATACCAAGAAGGACTTTTTGTTGAATCCATTTTCCTTTAACAGAAAGTTAACTTAATCCCTGAACCAGCCCCCTATACGATTATTCAATCATATGCTGCTCGTCTAAGGCACAATCAGTCCAAAAATGATATTCCTATTGAGTTTACTAGCCCTGTTAACACCACTAAACAAGGACTGCCAAATGTAAGTTTACTCACTGAAAAATGAGAAAAATGGAGTTTTTGAAAAGAAAAAGAAATCCATTTTATCATTTAGACGAAAAAAATATTATGATTCTTAAGAACTCAACGGGCCCTTCCCCTTAGAATCAAACAAACAAAGAAAGGAATCTCGTTAAGTTCTTACGCTTTCATGTTGACAACTCAATTCAGTCGATTACTACAGGGATGAACCCAATTCGGAATATGAACCATAAAAGAAAATACCTATTAAACCGATTACAAGAATACCAACTACAATACCTATTATCTAAAGAGGAATCCTTCCAGTAGTATCGGCCATTTACCCCACTTCCCTCCAGATTTCATCAAGTGGTCATGCTAGAGACATAAACAGTCATGGATAATTAAATTATGAGATCCTTCCGAATGAGCTAAGAGAATCTTATTTATTCTCTTTCATTTTCTTAATTGAAGAAATAATTCAAAAATAAAATAGCAAGTACAAAATGAGTAATAACCCCCAGTAGAGAATGGTACTATTCAATTCAACATTTTGTTCATTCGGGTTTGATTGTGTCGTAGCTCTATAATTCGGATTAAGTTTATCCTTGGATGAACTGCATTGCTGATATTGATCCAAAAAAAAGACGGTAGGTACATCTAGGCCGTGAACAACCAACCATCGTATTGTAAAAATTGGATAGGTTCGATCTATAGTCATTAGGGCCTCCTAAAACGATCTACTAAATTCATTGAGTTGTTCCAAAGGATCAAAACGGCCAGTTATTAATGGAATTCCTTGTCGGCTCTCTGTAAAATACTCGTTTGGCCGCGGGCTTCCAAACACATCGTAAGCTAAACCTGTGCTGACAAATAACCAACCCGCAATGAATAGGGAAGG
>NW_006238988.1:963767-966267 GCF_000226075.1 Solanum tuberosum | reverse complement strand
GCACCCCCGAAGAGCGGGGGATTTCGTGACATTTCTGATTGGCTGGCTTGTATTTTTAATAAGTTGTTTAATAGTTGGCATGTTGAATCGTATACATAATATGATGGGTTGGTTTAGATTGATCCTAACCGAATGATGGTGAATTACTTCTATTTAATAGAATATTCAATTCGAAGATAAAATCTCAAATCACAGATTTGCGCGAAATCCATGTTATTTTCCTTGAACCGCTACAAAATCAACAATTCCATAAGCTTGGGCTTCTGTTGCTGACATAAAAATATCTCTTTCCATATCTTCGTGTACAACCCAGAAGGGTTTGCCCGTTCTTTCTGCATAAACCCTTGTGAGGGTTTCACGCAGTTTCATCAGTTCTACCGCTTCCATGACAAATTCGCCTACTTGTGCCATATAAAAAGCACTATAAGGTTCATGTATCATTACCCTGATGATATAACAAAATAAAAGCTTCCCCTATCTCGCATGATAAAGCAAAGAGAAAAGAAAGATAAAGAATAGAAAAAAGATAGAATTGAACAACCGTACAGGCATCTTTTGTGCATACGGCTCTACAAGAAAATTTACCCCCCTCCTTTCTATTGAAGAAAGAGAAAATAGAATCTATCAGACTCAGATGGGTAAATAATCAAATTGCCATCCTTCCTTTCGGAGGAGTTCAAAAATACTATGATGGCTCCGTTGCTTTATATGTTTATTTTTTATTTTTTTTGTCTGTGATTCAGCAATCCCAAAGTTTCTTTTTAATCCGATCAAATAAGGAAAAAATATTTTTTTTTCGTACTCTTTCATAACATAAATATTGTTAAGAACTCTCCGGCATGAAAACAAATAAGTTTGTGACGCTGAACTGAATTCCCGATAGATAAGAGAAAATCGGAAATACCCCTTATCTCATACTACTCTCTCGATACAGAATCTAATGTTTTGAAAAAAAAAAACAATACAAAAATTTCTCATATCGAATTCGAAGTGCCATGCTATTATTACTTAGTATTCATATGGCGAAGGCATAGTCTTCTTTTTTCTCTCAAATAAAAACCTCATTGGCGCCAAGCGTGAGGGAATGCTATACGTTTGGTAAGTTGTCCTCCGGCCAGGATAAAAGATCCCATTGAAGCAGCTAATCCTATGCATATTGTATGGATATCTGGTCGCACAAATTGCATAGTATCATAAATGGCGATCCCAGGTATTACCCAGCCCCCAGGAGAGTTTACAAACAAATATAGCTCTTTGTTCTCATCCTCCATACTGAGATACATCATAAGACCAATAAGTTGATTCGAAAGATCGGTACTAATCCCTTGGCCTAAAAAAAGTAATCTTTCTCGATAAAGTCGGTTGATTAGGGTAAAATTGTATCCCTTAGGAACCGTACATGCGCCTTTTGATGCATACGGTTCAAAAAAATTGTGAATCAATGTATAGATTCCAGTCCTCTTTCTTTTTTTCTACAAGGGCTCTTTCTTACTTCTAACGAAAGGGCTTTTCTTCGATTTTTCAATAAAGACGAGTTTTTACTCCTTTTTGATATTTTCGATTTTCCATTATAAAATTCTAAGTTATAAGAAAGGGTCATTAAACTTATCGAATTAACTTCTCATTGATGTATTCTTTCATCGAGATTTAATCCAAACCGCGATGGTATTTTCTTGTTCCTGAATGGGTCTGTTTCATCTTTTTAGGTTTATGCTCTACTCCGGGTAAAGATCCGCCCGATTTGGATTTGTACATATAGGACAAATGCTCCCATTACCATTTCTTTTTGTATTTCTTTTTTTTTGCAATTCATTTTATACAAGTAGTTATTAGAGTTGAGATAACTTTGCTTGACAATTAGGATCTCTTTACAAAGAAAAAATATGAATAGCAATCATAGATATCTTACCAATCCAATTGGGTTTTTTCTAAACGGAGCCTGGATACTTCATTTATTTAGTCCAACCAAGCCAACCATAAATTATTCTAATTGATAATAGTAATATGAATCCCCTCAAAAATGGATCTAATTGCACTTCACGCTCCAAATTTTTGATGATTCAATTTATCTTTCTTGGGCGAAACGGGGGATATCTCGATCGGGGGAGAGAACGGGGAAATACCATATGACCCAATATATCTGACAAGTCGCACTATACGTCAACCCAAGATGAAATTGGATCTCCAGGATTTCGGAATAGAACTTTTGGAACACCAATAGGCATTAAATGAAAGAACGAATTAAATACTATATTTCACTTTGAGGTGGAAACGTAACAATTTTTTTTTTTATTGTCTTTATAATATTCATATTGGTTTTTATCGTATTTATTTTATCCATAGATTCTCAAAATTCATAAAGAAAGACAGAATGAATAAACTCAAATTATTACGAATAGGTCTTTCTAATGATAAATAAGTATGGACTCATTCGCTCATAGAAAATGGGATCAACTCCCCCATTGCGTATTGGTACTTATCGAGTATAGAATAAATCTGC
>NW_006238988.1:957343-958667 GCF_000226075.1 Solanum tuberosum | reverse complement strand
TTTGGATTCGCGCTTTTACAACATACATTTTATCTTTTTAACAATTCTTCTGAGTTTTGTTCGAGAAAATATGAGATCGAATAATTCAATTAGCCCATAACTGTGCAACTATTTAAAAGCTAAATTATAGAAGTTCTTTTTTATGTCCTTGTGTTTTTTCTATTGATTTCTCAAGTACACTAGATTGAGCAAGAGATATGAGTTGTTTCTGTAATGTGGTTGGAGTATTGATTTATATATATAATTCTCAATTTTATAATGGAGCTTTTTCCTATATACATTAAGACATGAAATTATTATATAAAAAAAATTGGGACAACAATAATATCAACAAATTCAGTATAATTTCACAAAGCGGGTCTATGGAAGATAGAATATACTCAGACCTTATCAATATCTTATAGGTAGACAGGCTATTTTCAATAGACCCGCTCAAGAAAACAAAAATTCAAAGTAGAATAGAGAGAAATAATGTAAATGAATACGGTCATGAGAAAATATTCCAATAGCCTGACAAATTATCCTAAAGCAATAGTCATAATTACAAGCTACAACGATAATCAAGGTGTAAAAAAAAAACACAAAATCCAATTAATTTATTTTCAATTTAAATGCTGAGATATAAAATCTCTCTTATATCTTGAATAAACTTAGGAATGAGTTCATTTTGTTAATTTATTTATTTAATTTTATATATGTGTTGATGGTTTGTATGATCGCGCGAAGCGCGGCTTAATTTACTAGTATATATAGGATTACGTAATATGCATCATTACATTGTTAGCAGCAAGTGGCAAAACAAGACACCTACTATTGGTGTTCTGAGGAAGGGACATACTATTACTAGTACTATTACATGAGTTAATTACAAAGGGCATACTATTACTAGTACTATTACATGAGTTACTTGCAAAAGATTTCTTAGATAGTCTAACAAATGGAGTTCCTTCTTTATCTGCTTCTAGTTTCTTGGATACAAACAGCGGAGGAACTTCCATGCACAAAAAGAGTTGATTTGATCCATTTTAGCTCCTTCCTTTGCTAGAGCGTCTGCCACTTGGTTTGTTTCTCTAAAGACGTGGTGTACTGTAACGACTTGGAAAAAAATGATAGGTTAAGCAAGAGCCTATGACTTTGTGTTGACTTTATAATGAGGTTCTATGAGGGGTTTATATGTAATTTCGTTTTAATTGTGTAACTCTGACAATTTAAAATGAATAAGAAGAAGCTTGAAATTGGAAGTAGTCACTTTTGGAAAAAAAGTTCAGAACCTGGAAATTTGGTTTAGTGTGGGAAATCAGTGAGTTTTTGGCCAACTTTGAGC
>NW_006238988.1:938762-955975 GCF_000226075.1 Solanum tuberosum | reverse complement strand
TTGTCTCACTCAAGTGTGTCTCAAGGTTATATTAGGTAGAGGTCCTACGGTAATGAAATGACGTGTGTTCTTTTAAAGTTAAGCATGGGTTGTATATGAATATATGTTGAGTATGTATATGGTTGGCTATGGTTTTATATGTGAACATTGACTTGTATTATGTCTCTTATACTTGTGAAGTGAAGGTTTTATCAAAATAATATGAAAGCATTTATTCCTTGTAAATGTCCGTTTTGGCATGTTTTTGCATGGTCATCATACTTAGTACGTAATTGTGCTAATTCCATATTTCTCTATTTTCTACAAGTGTAGGTTCCGGAAAGTAAGCGGGTTCTATAGTAAGCTTGGAACTTGAAGTTCTTCCAAGATCTTGTGGTATGTCCTCATATGTCGAGGACAAGACTTTTCTATTCTAGTTTTATGATAAGGTTCTTGTAATAGACTTAATAGACTTCTTTTGATTGTAAAGGGCCGTGTCCCTAGTATGTTTTCACGTTTATGTCTAAGATGGCTAAGAGACTTAGTATTCCGCTTGTGTACTTTTGAATGATGTTTTTAAAAGTGACCTTTGAGTCTTATGGGATTTTATTTAAAGAGTTTTTTTATTCCGCACTATTTTACATATCTAATGTGATGAATGCTAAGGGCTTGTATGAGACCTCCGATAGGTCGAATACGCATGTTACGACTTGGGGATGCTCTCGGGTCGTGACATGTACTGGGGGGTTCCCCAGACGGTGAAGTATATCCCTGCAATCAGAAAGAATATTTTCATAAGTAGGATGTTCTCCTCGAATGAGGGTTTTAATTTCCTTGCAATCGACGTTAACTTCCAATGGTACTAATCCTCTTTCTAGTGCTATTTGAAGTCCCTGCAAGAGTGCTATCCATTCAGCTTTCATGTTATTTGCCATATACAAGTTTCCCATCTATCCCACAACCCAATCGCCCTTGCTATTCCTGATGACTCCACCTATTCCGCCTTGTCTGGTGCTTCCCATGAACGATCCACGCTATTGAGTTTGTAACCCTGGCTGGGTCCTGTCCATTTAAGGTAGTTGATAATATTTTTTTCTTCCGTGTGTGTATTGTTTGTAGGAGCATAGTATTCAACAGCATGATACAAAGCCTTCTTTGATGAAATATTTTTTTGCTCATTATTATGATAGGGAACGATTGTTGGATTGAAGAGTATCTAACGACTTAGGGTTGTTTTGGAGAAATAATTATTTTTTACCTTTTTAATATTTATCTAATATATGTTAAATATTTATTACATTTTTTTGTATTTAAATGATATATTAAAAAATGGAGTTTAAGGATGAAATAAGCTACATTGAAATGTTAAAAAAAAAAAAAAAAAAAAAGCAAATCTAAGGAACTAAGGGTGTGCACTATTTGAATTAAACCGAATACCCAAATCAAATTAAATCGAATTTTTATTTGGATTGATTTTTTGGTTTTTCGGATTGGTTTTGGATTAATAAATTACTTTGTTTGGTTTTTTGGTTTGGTTTGGTTTGGATTTTAAAAAATAAAAGCCGAAAAATCAAAAAAACCAAATTATATATATATATATATACTATAAGAATTCACCTATCCCAATAACAAAAAAACCTGACTTGAAATGATCCTGTATTAAAGCTAAATTGGCTAAGGGTATGGGTCATAATTATTATGGTGAGCCAGCATGGCCCAATGATCTTTTATATATTTTTTCAGTAGTAATTCTAGGTACTATTGCATGTAATGTAGGCTTAGCCGTTTTAGAACCATCAATGATTGGTGAACCGGCGGATCCATTTGCAACCCCTTTGGAAATCTTACCTGAATGGTATTTCTTTCCTGTATTTCAAATACTTCGTACAGTGCCCAATAAATTATTGGGGGTTCTTTTAATGGTTTCAGTACCTGCGGGATTATTAACAGTACCTTTTTTAGAGAATGTTAATAAATTCCAAAATCCATTTCGCCGTCCAGTAGCGACGACTGTCTTTTTGATTGGTACCGCAGTCGCCCTTTGGTTGGGCATTGGTGCAACATTACCTATTGATAAATCCCTAACTTTAGGTCTTTTTTAAATTTTTTAATTGATTCAATTGTGAACTAACACGACATGTGTATCTAGGGAATAGTTTCTTCAAAGCGAATTCTCCCTAGATACATCTATTCAATTTAATTATGAATTTCTTTCTAATATATGATATATTAATTGTGCTAAATTGTGCTTTTTCAATCTATTTTCACTTTTCACTAAGTAAGTCCAATAGATTTAAAACTTATTTTTTGCTAAATCAATTACGAAATATTTTTCTAAAATGCCCAATATCTGTTTTATATCTTCGCTACGAAAATGTTCAATTTTCATAAGATCTTCTTGGCTGTTATTCAAAAGGTCCAATAATGTATATATATTGGACATTTTGAGGCAATTATAGATCCTGGAAGACAATTCTGATTGGTCAATAAAAATCGATTTCAATGCTATTTTTTTTTTGTTTTTTATGAGTTTAGCCAATTTATCATGAAAGGTAAAAGGGGATAAAGGAACCGTGTGTTGATTGTCCTGTAAATATAAGTTGTCTTCCTCCATATGTAAAAAGGGAATAAATAAATCAATTAAATTTCGGGATGCGTCATGAAGTGCTTCTTTCGGAGTTAAACTTCCATTTGTCCATATTTCGATAAAAAGTATCTCTTGTTTTTCATTCCCATTCCCATAAGAATGAATACTATGATTCGCGTTTCGAACAGGCATGAATACAGCATCTATAGGATAACTTCCATCTTGAAAGTTATGTGGCGTTTTTATAAGATATCCACGATTTCTCTCTATTTGTAATCCAATACAAAAATCAATTGGTTCTGTTAAACTAGCTATATGTTGTGTATTATCAACGATTTCCACATAAGGTGGCAAGATGATATCTTGAGCAATTACATATCTAGGACCCTTGACACAAATAGACGCATCAGAAGCTCCATATAAATTACTTCTCAATACAATCTCTTTCAAATTCATTAAAATTTCATGTACTGATTCTTGAATGCCCGTTATGGTAGAATATTCATGTGGTACTTTCTCAGATTTTACACGTGTAATACATGTTCCTTCTATTTCCCCAAGTAAAGCTTTTCGCATCGCAATGCCTATTGTGTCGGCTTGGCCTTTCATAAGTGGAGACAAAATAAAAGCGTCTATAATAAAGGCGTTTACTGTCTGTTCTTGATTCAACACACTTCCATTGTAGTGTCCGAGTAGATACTGTTACTTTCTCTCGAACCATAGTACTATTATTTGATTAGATCATCAAATCTTTTATTTCTCTTGAGATTTCTTCAATGTTCAGTTCTTCACACGTCTTTTTTTCAGAGGTCTACAGCCATTATGTGGCATCAGAGTTACATCCCTTACGAAAGTTAATAGTATACCACTGCGACGAATAGCTCGTAATGTTGCATCTCTTTCGAGACCGGGACCTTTTATTATTACTTCTGCTCATTGCATATCTTGATCCACTATTGTACGGATAGCGTTTGCTGCTGCGGTTTGAGCAGCAAACGGTGTTCCTCTTCTTGTACCTTTGAATCCAGAAGTACCAGCTTAGGACCAAGAAATTACACGACCCCGAACATCTATAACAGTGACAATGATATTATTAAAACATGCTTGAACATTAATAACTCCTTTTGGTATTCTACGTGCACCCTTACGTGAACTAATACGTCCATTCCGACGCGAACTAATTTTCGGTATAGCTTTTGCCATATTTTATCATCTCGTAAATATGAGTCAGAGATATATGGATATATCCATTTCATGTCAAAACAGATTCTTTATTTGTACATCAACTCATCTGGCAAGTCTGATTAGCCCTGTCTTTGTTTATGTCTCGGGTTGGAACAAATTACTATAATGCCCCACTCCTACGGATTAGTCAACATTTTTCACAAAATTTACGAATGGAAGCTCTTATTTTCATATTTCTCATTCCTTACCTTAATTCTGAATCTATTTCTTGGAAGAAAATAAGTTTCTTGAAATTTTTCATCTCGAATTGTATTCCCACGAAAGGAATGGTGAAGTTGATAACCTAATCTTTCAAATTTTTGGTGTGGAGTCGATAAATTATATGCCCTTTGGTTGAATCATAAGGACTTGCTTCAATTTTGACTCTATCTCCTGGCAGTATCTGTATAAAACAAAGTTCCTTTGAGGTATCAACTAATGCGAAAGATATTAGACAACTCTCCCCCCTTTTTTTCTTTTTCGCAAATAGGAAGTTTCTGATCCAATTTGCATATTATAAAGGATTACCAGATAGAACACAAAATTTCTCCACCTATTCCTTCTAGTCGCGCCTCTCGGTCATTCATTATACCTCAAGAAGTAAAAAGAATTACAATCCCCATTCCACCTAAAATTCGCGGAATTCGTTGATAATTAGAATATATTCGTAGACCAGGTCGACTGATTCGTTTTAAATTTAAAATATTTCTATAGGGTCTTTTCCTAGTCCTTCTATGTCGCAGGGTTAAAACCAAAAAATAATTTGTTGTTTTTCTCAATGTTTGCTCACGTTTTCGATAAAACCCTCTCGTAAAAAGTATTTGAACAATATTTTTGGTAATATTAGTAGATGTTATTCGAACCACCCTTTCTTAATCCATATCAGTATTTAATACAGAAGTTATTATCTCAGCATTAGTGTCCCTGCCCATGATGAACTAAAATTATTGGGGTCTCCAAATTTGATATAATCAACGTGTTTTTTACTTATTTATTTTTGAATATGATATGAATTATTAAAGATATGTGTGTGAGACACAATCTACTAATTAATCTATTCTTTCAAATGCCCCACTCGAAACAGATCACAATTTCATTTATAATACCTCTGGAGCTAATGAAACTATTTTAGTAAAATTCAATTCTCTCAATTCCCGAGCTATTGCACCAAAAATTCAAGTTCCTTTTGCATTTCCTTCTTGATCAATAACAACTGCGGCATTGTCATCATATCGGATTATCATCCCGTTGTCACGTTTGAGTTCTTTACGGGTACGCACAATTACAGCTCTGACTACTTCTGATCTTTCTAGGGGCATATTTGGTACTGCTTCTTTGAACACAACAACAATAACGTCACCAATATGAGCATATCAACGATTGCTAGCTCCTATGATTCAAATGCACATCAATTCTCGAGCCCTATGTATGTTTAGGCTTAGAATTAAGTTGGAGTTAACCACTTTTGTCCTTTTTTGGTTATTGCCTTTCATGATGATTACGTTTAAAATTTATGTTTGAACATCTATAATAGGTATACTTATAAGTACTGTGTTTTAAGTTTTACTTATAATTTATATTAGAAAGTATATTTAAGGGATTAAATATTATTACTTCGGTTATTTTATTAATTATTGACATAACCGAATAACTAAATCGAAAAAAGCCGACCTGAATAGAGGAAAACCAAACCATACCAAATTTATTTTGGATCGAATTGGATTACACTTTTACAAAACCAAAAACCGAAAAATCCAAACTGAATAGTGAAAAACCAACCGAAAAACCAAATGCACACCCCTATAAGGAACTGTATATGTATATATGCCTTTTTTCTATTTGGTTTTTCGATTCGATATCCACACTAAAGCTAAAGCACTTCCTAATAGCAGAGACATTTTTATACTAAGAGAAATTTAAACTCGAAATCTCTAATAAGTTAAAGAAATAGTTGAACCCCAAATCATTAAATGAAATCCGGTGGGTGCTTTTGAGACGTGTGAGCATGGCAGTATATCCATGGTTGATTCACAATATTAGTCAAATAGCAGTACATGTGTCCATCTCATTGTCATTTTAGGGCCCCTTTAATTTGACCTATTTGAGATTAAAATTTTATTTGCATATGTAATTTGAATTTTAAGATATGTATTTTTTCTATGTCAAAAAGAATGACCTAGTTTAACTTAGAACGAAGTTTAAGAACAAAAAATAAGAATTTTAATTTTGTAATTTTAAATTAAAGTTGTCAAATGTATCAAAATGTCTTTTAATCTTGTGGCCTTAAACATGTCATATGGAAAGTTAAAGTCTTGCAAGAAAAAAAATAGGTCATTTATTTTTAAACAAAGGGGAATACCTTTTTAAAAAAATAGACAAGTAAAAATGATTGAAGTGAGTCATAACTTAATTCGAAGACAAAAAACTAATTTGATGTATCATATACTAAAAGCAATATAACGTTTGTTCTTTGTTTGGTTGGAGAGAAAGGCAAGGAAGGAAGTAAAAAAAAATTTCTTTCTCATCGATCTAAATTCTAAGTGATGATATAGATACGTTAACAACACATTGAAAAGAAAATTTTCTCCAAATAAAATAGAGTTGATGCTAACAAGTTCGCAAGATTCTCAAGTTTCCCAAGTCATGGGGAAGCAAAGTTGATGCTATAACAGAGGCAAAAGATCTAAAGACACTTTCCATGGATGAGCTGATTGGAAATCTCCAGACCTACGAGCTGAACAAAAAGCAGGGGACAAACATGAATGAGGGAAAGAAGGAGAAATTTGTTGCTCTGAAAAACTCACAAAATGATGCGACTAAGGAGGAGGATGAAATGGCCTATGTTACTAAAAGGTTTCAGAAAATCATCAAGAAACATGACGTCTTTCAAAAGAAGGTTTCGACGAGAAAAGCAGCAAACGCAAATGACCTTTGTCATAAATGTGGCAAACCTGGTCATTTTATGAGGGACTGTCCCAGCCAAAAGCAGGAAACTCAGGGCTTCAGACCTCGCAAAAGGGATCTGGTCCCAGACAGTGCTCGGAGAAACGCTCATGCTGATCAGTTGGTGAGAAAAGCCTTTGTTGTATGGGAAAATGATTCAAGTGAGTCAGAAGAAGATGCAGAAAGCTATGAAGATGTTTCAATGATTGCTATTGAAGATGATGAAAATGTCTTCAACTCTATTTTCTCTTTAATGGCTAAATCCAATGATGAAGAGGATCAAAATGAGGTAACTCTTCTCGATCTTAAAGATTATTTATACTCTCTTTCTATTAAATATTTGAGAAAACTTGTTGCTCTATTAATTGACTCAGTTGATGAACTAACCTCTGAAAATTTGATGATGAGTGAAAAGTGGAGTATGTGCGAAGATGAAAACTCAGTTCTTAATGCTCAAATGTCTGAACTGAGTATCAGGATAGGTATCCTCGAGACTAATAGTCTGGAACCCAGTGAGGGACCTGGTACCTCAGTAGGTGGAAAGAGAAAGCTTAGCATCCTTGAGGAAGAACTGGAAGAAAAGCTTAAAATCCATGAGTCCAAGTTAGTTGCTTCTCTTGAAACAAATTCTCAACTGAGAAAGAATCTGAGTAGGGTCAAGGAAGAGTTGAGCCACTCTCTAAAATGGATTGACTCCCCTAGGATACTCTCTAATATGTCTAATCAGAGTTTCAATGAAAAGAAAGGGTTAGGACGCAGACCAATAGAACCCCCATATAATCCTCATACCAAATATGTGTTTGTATCTGACAACCTTTTGTGAACTCACTGTGGTCGAAATGGTCATTTGAAAGAGAAATGTGAGAGTCTGAGAAAAGCTAAAAAAAGACATGTGAAATTTGTTAGATCTGAAAATGATGGTAAAAAGGGACATAAGGGACCTGGTCCCCATTATCGTTTTAGCAAGAACACTTTACCTCCATGGACAGGATGGTTTCTCATTAAACCTTTTGACAGTTTTTGGGAACTCCGTTTGAAGTGGGTTCCTAAGTCTAATAAGTGATTCTTGTGCAAAAGAGATGGAGCAGTCAATGTTGGTACATGTATACTCTAAACTTCCTCTCTTTGGAAGCACACCAAGGTGGTGGTGTGTCATTTGGCAGTGGAAAGAAAGGTTTTATTCTTGGTATTGGCAAGATAGGAAGAACTGCAGATCATTCCATAGACAGTGTACACTATGTGGATAGTCTGAAGTTTAATCTCTTTAGTGTGTTTCAAATTAACGACAAGAGAAATGAAGTCAAGTTCATGTCTAAAGGGTGTGTAATTACAAACTATGCAACTAAGAAAATTGTAATGTCTGCAAAAAGAGTCAAGAATGTTTATGTTGCTAATCTTGATTCTATTGAAGGGAGACAGCTTGTCATGTCTGGGTGCTCAAACTGATGATGCAAATATTTGGATGTAAGTACCTATTTACTTAACAAGCTTGTTGCAGAGGACCTGGTCCGCTGACTACCAAAGCTGAAGTTCTCAAATGACAAAGTCTGTGACATCTGTGCAAAAGGCAAACAAACAAGATCTTCTTTCAAGGCAAAGAAGGGTGTGAGTACTATCAGACCTTTGGAACTTCTCCACATGGATCTGTGTGGACCTGCCAAAATTCAAAGCAGATGAGGTATACCTGGAATATGTTTCTGCGGAAAAAGGTTGACTTAGGCAAGTTTGATGCCATATGCGATGAAGGAGTATTTGTTGGGTACTCGTCTACAAGCAAGGCTTACAGGATCTTTAACAAAAGAAAGCATGCACGTTAAGTTTGATGATCAGGGTACAAAAGAGAAGGATGCAGAACACTCAGAGGACCTAGTCCCTCCGATACAACACATGAAGTATTGTCTCAAAATCTTGAAGGAGATGAAGGTGATTCTGATGCTGACAGAGAAGACGAGATTACCAGAAAGTCAGGTTGGAAAAATCAATCCTCTCATCACTGGATAATCTCATCTCTCCTCTTGGCTTAGGAATTCAAACTAGGTCCATGTCAAGAAATTAAATTTGGTTGCGTACTCAGCTTTCATATCAACCATTGAGCCCAAAAATATCAAAGAAGCATTAAAGGATGCAGATTGGGTGACATCCCTATGCAGGAGGAGCTTCATCAGTTTGAAAGAAGTAAAGTGTGACACCTAGTCCCCAAACCACTCAACAGGACCATTATAGGGACAAGATGGGTCTTTAGAAACAAACTAGATGAGCATGAGACAATTACCAGAAACAAGTCAAGACTCGTAGTGCAGGGCTACAACCAAGAAGATGGGATTGATTAGGACGAGACTTTTACTCCTGTAGCTAGAATGGAAGCCATCAGAATCTTGATAGCATTTGCTGCCCACATGGAATTTAAGTTATTTCAAATAGATGTCAAGAGTGCTTTCTTGAATGGGAACTTGAAGGAAAAAGTATATGTCAAACAGCCTCCAGGCTTTGAAGATACAGACCTGCCCAATCATGTGCTCAAATTGGACAAGGCTTTGTATGGTTTAAAACAAGCTCCCAGAGCTTGGTATGAACGCTTGTCAAAATTCCTTCTTGCAAATGGGTTCAAAAGAGGTAAAATTGATAATACACTATTTTTGAAATCTAGAGGAAAGGAGTTGTTGATTGTGAAGGTATATGTGGATGATATCATCTTTGGAGCCACTACAGATTAACTTTGCAAGGAATTCGCTGATCTGATGAGTAGTGAGTTTGAAATAAGCATGATGGGAGAACTCACTTTCTTCCTAGGCTTGCAGATCAAACAAACCTCTCAAGGCATTTCAATATGCCAAGAGAAGTATATCAAAGAGCTGCTCAAGAGATTTAATCTTCTTAAGGCAAAGGTGATGGATTCTCCTATGAGCACAAGTGTGAAACTTGATATAGATGAATATGGTGTGGAGGTAAATCAAACCATGTATAGGGGAATCATATGATCACTTTTATACCTCACTGCAAGCAGGCCAGACATAGTGTTCAGCGTAGGGATGTGTGCAAGGTTTCAAGTAGCACCAAAGGAGTCTCACTTGAAGGCAGCCAAACGTATCTTGAGATACTTGAAGGGAACTAAGGACCTGGTCCTCTTCTACTCTACTGGTGACTCTTTTGATCTTATAGGTTATGTTGATGCTGATTATGCAGGTTTTCTGGTTGATCGAAAAAGCACATCAGGCATGGCACATTTCCTGGGATCAGCTTTGATTTCATGGGGAACTAAGAAGCAGAATTTTGTGGCAATTGTCTACTGTAGAGGCAGAGTATGTGGATGTTGCATCATGTTGTGCACAACTACTGTGGATTAAGCAGCAACTGGTCAATTTTGGTGTGCTCACAGACACTATTCCTCTCATTTGTGATAACACTAGTGCCATGAACATGGCCAAAAATCCTATCCAGCACAAGAGGACAAAGCACATAGACGTGAGACATCATTTTCTAAGGGACAATGTTGAAAAGAAAAACGTGGTGATATCTTTACAAATCCCTTGAGTAAAGAATGTTTCATTAAAAACAGGATGAGACTGGGGATGCACAAAATTACCTGATTCCTTGACAAGTTTGCACAAAAAATCTTTTATTTTGATTATATTACGGAGGGCAGGTATCTATACTTGTTTTAATGCTTGTCACTTAAGAATTCACTTCTGGTACCTTAATGCATGTATACACTCATGATGTGTTTAGCTGAAGGGAAGATTAAATCATACAGACAGGGTTGACAAACTGAAAAAGGGGACCTGGGTCCCTACAAGTTGAAGGGTTAGTATCACTTATGCTACACTGTCTGTATGTAAACATCACTGCCACATGTCCCTCGCCCATTCATCGCGTCAGTTTCAGACATCTTTTTGCTTTTAAACCAAAGGTCGCTACTGTTGGGGATCCGATGTCTTTTTGGTTTTATATACTACTTCTCTTAGTGAATCAAATTACAAAATCTCTTCAAACAATTCTTGTTGAAATTCACTAATCCCCTTTCCAAAGCTTTTCTCTCTTTTTCAAAAGACCTAACTCTAATTCTTCTTCAAAGATCCTTATCTCCCAAGAAGTGGAAAACCCTAGTTCATTCAACTTCTCATTTTCTACTCCAGATGGCTGCCAAGAAATCTCCTGTGAAAAGGAAGAAGGTTAGAAAAACAGGTGGCTGAAAATTAAAACTCATAAAGGGACCAGGTCCTAGGGTGCAAAAACAAAGTGAAGAAAAAGAAATGACAAGGGAGGATCGGATAACGGTAATGGAGAACCAGAAGGTTTTGAATGGCAGAGTCTTTGACCCTGACATTCTAACCAAATTTGGAATGTCAAATCTTTTTTTGCTATCTCCATCAGTTGCTTTTTGAGTTCATCAATAAGGTGTTACTGCCTAGAACTGAAATGAGAACAGTGCCATCTATTGTTGATCTTTTTCACATGGAGAAGCCTGATGAACTTGAAGATATCAGCCCCCTGCCATTATGCTGGAATGTGAATGTGTTGAAGGAAAAGCTAGGGGCAGATCTCAAGTGGCAGATGTTCTAGAGGAGCAGGCTGCTATTAAATGGGAAGTGACGAATCTTGCTGAGATTCTAAATAACAAAGAGATTGAAATCGCTACACTAAAGTCTGAATTACAGAAGACAGTTTCAAGGGGACCTGGTACCAGTGATGGAAATGAGCAGGTGTTGTAAAAGTTGAGGGATGAAAATGAAAGACTGTTGAAGACAAATGCCTCACTCAGTGAGGAAGTTAAGGCAACTGAGCGTCTGTCTCTGTTTATGCGCACCCTCAATCCCTTTCCCCCTCCGTCCTAAAAGTGTCTTGTTTCCCTAGTTTCCCTCTCTGGTCTCCAATCCTAATTAAAACTCTTGTGGCTTTATGTTTTGTTGACTGACTACAGTGGTCGATATCTGTGATCTAATGTTATTTATGGTTCTGCCCTGTTCATGTGTGGTTTAATATTCTCTTTATGCTTACATACACATGTTATGTGTGGCCCAAGGCCCTGAATTCTTTATTTGCCTTGCATTTAACTTGAATATGTTTACTGCTTCACCTTTTCTATGATATCAAAAGGGGAAGTTTTGTTGTAAAGGTTGGCTGTAGAATTAGGGGCATTGAACTAAGGGGGAACATACTAAGGGGGGACATTGTTGTTACTGGTTGTTTGTCATCATCAAAAAGGGGGAAAATGATAAGTGCTAACGCTCCTAGATGTTTTGATGATCTCCTCACAAGTGCAGGGACCTGGTCCTCTACAAAGTATGCTTGTCCAGTGTCAACATGTTGTACAGCTGTAAAAGCTGTCTGCGTCAGAAAGTTGGTGAAGCTGCAGAGTACTTCACCAATCAGAAGCGCCAAGGTTGCTTGTTCAATTAAGGGGGAAACATCAGTTATTGAATGAATGTATGTTCACTCACGCGAGGAGTTATGCAGGTTGTTTGTCATCATCAAAAAGGGGGAAATTGATAAGAGCTTATGCCTTTTGGTGTTTTGATGATCTCCTCATAAGTGCAGGGACCTGGTCCTCTGCAGAGTATGAATACTCGTCCAGTGGTCAAAGTGTTGGACAGCTGAAAAGCTGTCTGCGTCAGAAAGTTGGTGAGCTGCAGAGTACTCCACTAATCAAAAGCGATGAGGTTGCTTGTACGTTTGGTAGTATTTCTTCATGATATATATCAAACAACAAACAACATTATTTATTCATTAAAAGAGAGATTTTCAAGCTTCAAAACAGCAAGGAACCTAATTGAAGTGCTGCGATTTGCTTTCTGTATCAGCTGCTTTTGTTTGCTTGTAACAGTTCTGATATTGTAGGATTCGTTTCACTTGTGAAAAAAACGTTTCAAACTTGTTGAATCATTGTAAGAACTAGGTTAAGGGTAACTTAGGTTCTTACTCTAAAAGTCTATATTAATCGGTTAGGATTAATATAGTGGGCGGTATTGTATCCACTTAGCAAAGTCTAAGTTATCTAAGGGTGATAGCTTAGTGGGTAGTGTAGTATCTACTCTGGCTCATCTAAGTAACAGGAGGTATTGCTTAGAGTTGGGATTAGTAGGCTAATCTCAGCTTGTAAACTTGCTTTTACTTTTGCTTGAGAAGATTAGTGAAAGAAGTTTGAAAAGTCCTGGCAGGCCAGGTAATGGTTTTACTCCCTTGAGCAAGGAGGTTTCCACGTAAAGTTGTTGTGCAATCTTTACTTTCTGCACTTTGTTTATTTTCCGTTATTGTAACTGTGCTGAGGACCTGGTCCCATCTAGACTAGTGGACGCATACATTCCAACTGTTTGTTATCGCTAAAAATATAAATTTAACAAAATTAAGCTCTTATTATTAATTAATTGTTGCTAAAAATCATTTTTACAAAGCGTGAATAGATCAAATCCATAGGGATGACAGTGAACTTAATGCATGCCATGAAAACGCACATCTCAAAAAGGTTTTCTTGAGATGTATTTAGATATGGGCAGTCAAAGTCCCCTCACTGAACATTGCACAAGAAAATGAATGGGCCATTATTAAATTTAAGGTGGAAAAGGATGTAAAGTTCCCAGGTAGGTGTTATGGGGACATTTGATAGGATGTATAAGAATAATGTTTAAATAAAGTATATTAGTATTTTTTGTATTACTTATGTTCATATTTATTTATATACAAAAATTAGTTCTTATGCATTATTTGTTATGATGTAATACTATGCATTTCTATTATCCACAAATATGATGAAAAAGATATATATATAGCAAATGTTTTGGCAATTGGGTCGATAATCATGTTAATACGTGCATTAAAATTTTTTGTATTTTTCATGTATTTGTACAACACACCTCAATACACAGTAGGTTGAAAAAGTGTAAGCAAACAAGATATATACTACTAATTAATACACAAAGATAATATATACAATATTTCTTCTAATATATTCTACAAAAGATTCATTATTTCCTATTTTGGGGGAGAATATTTGAGTGTTATTTCAAAAAAAATCTTTGATACGTACAATGTGTTTTGAAAAATAAAAAGAAAAATAGAAACTGAAAATCATTAATCTTTAAATGTGAAAATATAATAATTAAATTAAGGAAAATAAGTATATTTAAAAATGAATTGATGGTGTAATTTTCTTATCCACTGTCAGAGGAGAGAAGTAAATCTCTTTAATATTATAATATTCATATTAATTGATGTATTATTTTATGTCTTAAAAAACTATTTGGAGAATATATAAGTAATTAATAACATGAAAAAATAAATTCCTTAATATATGAAAAGTGAAACGTAATGAATAATATATTCTTTTAGTATAACGAAACGATGGAAATATATTTATCAAGTCATATACTGCAGAGTAGGTTACCAAGGGCCCTAAATCGTATATGCGTAGTTCAATAAAAATTAGTCACGTAACAACTAAACTTGACTTTATAGGCACCTCCCTAATTATTATACACCATCATTTGATTTAACTCAACTCTCAACTAATTCTCTCAATATTCCTCCATGCATTAATTAATTTACTCTCTATAAATACTCAAAGCTCTCACTAGCTTTTGCACCCAACACTCAAACCAAATACATTTGTAGTACTATATCATTCTCTACTATATATTTCTATAGATCTTTACTTAATTTTTGTAACAATGGAAATGTTTGGCAAAATTGCATGCTTTGTTGTTTTGTGCATGGTGGTGGTTGCACCCCATGCAGAGGCATTGAGTTGCGGCCAGGTTACGTCTGGCTTGGCTCCATGCCTCCCTTATCTTCAGGGTCGCGGCCCTATTGGAGGGTGTTGTGGTGGTATTAAGGGTCTGTTGGGTGCAGCCAAGACCCCAGCGGATCGAAAGACAGCATGCACTTGCCTCAAATCAGCCGCTAGTGCTATTAAAGGCATTAATGTGGGCAAAGCCGCTGGTATCCCTAGAGTTTGTGGCGTAAACATTCCTTACAAGATCAGCCCCTCCACTGACTGCTCCAAGTACGTTATTTATATTTTGTGAAATTGACGTCAATATAATATATTTTTTATAGTCTCATAGTATATATGTCTAGCAGTCAAATTATATGGTCTAACATATTACAAAATGATGTGTACACGCATCGCATAATGTTGATTTAATATGGTATTTTGCAGGGTCCAGTAAGATTGATGAAAGCTCAATTTTCTAAAGGCATAATTTGGTAGTGACGTAATCTAGCTTGCGGAGAAAAATAAAGATGGATATATTGATCGATCGAGTTTAATCCATCATTTTATATGTTGTCTCTTTTCTTTTGTATTTGTATTTGTTGGAGTACTTATATATAGTCGAGTAAATGTAATGAACCTTGGTGGTTGGTTGTATTACAACCCAATCTTCATAGTAATATATACATGATATTCTACTTTTTTTCTTTCTTCATACATTTGCTTTTACTTTTATTATCGATGGTTTAAAGTTATTTACACAATTAACCAACTGAGATAACTTATTTACACTAAAGAAATTTTGAGTTGGTTAGAATTTGATAAATTTCACCAAAGTGTCAGCATATAGGTATATGTAATTAAATGCACAAGGAAAATTTCAGGTTATATATATTGAATCTTTCTAACAACATGCAAAATGTTGGATGAGTGGTCCAAAGTCATTCAAACCCCAACATTCAAGGTTTCACTCGATATTTGGTATTCATATTGGTATCTAATCAAATTTGAATTTTATTAGCTAGAAAGCCCCACATTATAATGAGGTAAAAGAACCTGTAAGATACAATCGACAGATTGATCAAGTCTCTCATACATTGCTCAACTCTACCCAAAAAAAAAAGACTACCCTCTGATGTTTGCTCAACTTTATAGAAAAAATATTTGCTCACAAAAATATTTTTCATAAATACGATTGAGAAGATGTCTAATACACAAATTAAACACTCTTACATGGTTAATATCATAATTTTCTATATATTAATTATACATAACATAATATCAAATAAAATATACAACTACTACAAATTTTAAAACTATACCAAACAAATTATAAATATATGTATTATTTTTACTTGGCCAAACACATACACAATTCCTTAAATTTGTCTCTAAATTTTATTTTGACCTTCCAACTCAACCTTATTTCATTTTACCCTCTAACTTCATTTTTCATCTATGAGTATCATTTAAACACAAAATACTAAGTACAAATTAGTGAGATTACTCACATTTTAAAGCGCATAAGGGATTCTTGTTATAGAGTAGTTAATATTCAATATTTTTATTATTAATTAACAGTCTATTCCCCTATTTATTTCCTCTATTTTTTCTCTTCATCTACTTAATTTAATTCATTTATTTTCTTCATCTACCTCCTTTTTTTAAGTATTAACTTTCTCTTGGCTAAATATATATCTTGAGGAAAAAAATATTAGATTTTTATTTTATTTTTTTATATTTTACTGTGTGGATATAAGTAGTTTAAATGGGTTGAAGCTCAGATTTCAAATCAAGTCAACAATGTTACTTACGTGTTGCTAAACAAGGCAAAGAAAAAGATGTCAAATTGTCTAGGTGAAAGATGTTTTGGCTAGGTCTTCCTTGTGGAATGACCATATATATCGAAAAATCGGGTCGAATCAAATTAAAAGATCGGACTGAATTGAATCAAACTTTAAAACAAAATGAACCAAATCCAATTATTTATCGAATCAAACTAAAAAAAAAGTACTAAATCGAATAGAACTTTAAAAAAATGATTGAAATTGAATCACCTTGATACATATTCGGCAGACGCCACTGACAAATTAAAAATTGAAGTATCGAATCGGAGTTAGAAAAAAATCGAGCGTCCATCCCTAGTTCCTTTGTGTTTGGTGATATAATTCAAGTTAATGTTGATGATATTTCATTTGTGAAATAAGCTAGGTTTAAGTAAAAGATTATAAAAATTTTCATATACCGAATATTGAACAAAGAATTGATAATAATTGACGGTTTCAAATCTTAAGAATAGGGAACGATTGTTTTTTTTTTTGGTTCAAAACAGTGTAATATATATAGATTACGTAATATGCATCATTACATTGTTACCAGCAAACAAGACACCTACTATTGGTGTTCTGAGGAAAGGGCATATTATTACTAGTACTATTACATGAGTTAATTACAAAGGGCATACTATTACTAGTACTATTACATGAGTTACTTGCAAAAGATTTTTTAGATAGTCTAACAAATGGAGTTCCTTCTCTGTCTGTTTCTACTTTCTTGGATACAAACACCGAAGGAACTTCCATGCACAAAAAAGAGTTGATTTGATCCATTTTAGCGCCTTCCTTTGCTAGAGCGTCTGCCATTTGGTTTGTTTCTCTAAAGATGTGGTGTACTGGGGGGTTCCCCAGACGGTGAAGTAGAGTCCTGCAATCAGAAAGAATATTTTCGTAAGTGGGGTGTTGTCACACCCCAAAACCAGATGTGATGGCACGTGCC
>NW_006238988.1:911070-938662 GCF_000226075.1 Solanum tuberosum | reverse complement strand
TCCAAAGGGGTCTTGGTACAAAGGTAAAGCTTAGCACTTCCACCCTCAAACGGATGGCCAAGACGAAAGAATAATTCAAACCTTGGAGGATATGCTTAGAGCTTGTGTATTGGAGTTGAAAGGTAGTTGGGATGATCATCTTCCTTTGATTGAATTTGCATACAACAATAGTTATCATTCTAGTATCGGTATGGCTCCTTTTGAGGCACTTTATGGTAGACGGTGTAGGTCACCGGTTGGGTGGTTTGAAGTTTGGAGAGGGGGCCTTGTTGGGTCCGGATCTGGTCATGGATGCTCTTGAGAAGATAAGGATGATTAGGCAGAGGTTGAAAACAGCCCAAAGTCGTCAAAAGACTTATGCCGATGTGAGGAGACGTGATCTCTCCCATACTTAGACACATTTTCTCTCAAGTTCTCTCAAGAACCCTAATCCAAAACCTTCCTCAAGATTGAAGAGACTCTTGCTCCAAGTTCCAAGCTTCCATTGAAGACACTCTCAAGACCTTCATAAAAACTCAAGGTATGTGGTGTTGAACTCATGGGTCCTTCCACCCATAGTGCCTAGACTCTATTCTACTCACTAATTCATGGTTTAAGTTAAGATTCATAAATTAGTCTTGTTCTTTGTAATAATTTCCTGCACATTGAATTTTAAACATGAAAAGTGATTGTTTTGAGCATGTTGTGACCCTAGAACTTGAACCTAAATTTGGAATGGATGTGGAGATTTTCATGTGGTATTGTGGGTGTTAAAAAGGTGTTGTTGTAGGTTGTTCATTGGTTTGGCTGCATAATTACTACCCTATTTTCCATGCTCTTTGATTCCATTACATGCCTTCAAGGTGTTTGACAAAATGTCCAACTATGGAGAATTGATGAATCGATGCTTTAAAGCTTGAGTTATGAGATGTATGGAAATCCAGAGATGTGTTGATGACAAACTAAGCTTGTGTATATGTTCATTCCATACGTGAGATTGCATTAGAGCCTAATGAGAATTTCCTATATAAAGTGTTGCATGACCATGCCCGGTCCGGGGGAAAAGAACCGGACAACCATGTGAGAGGTTTTTATCTCACCACCTAGGATGCTTGGGGTGTGACCAACATCAACCATGTGAGAGGTTTATATCTCACCACCTAGGATGCTTGGGGTGTGACCAACATCAACCATGTGAGAGGTTTATATCTCACCACCTAGGATGCTTGGGGTGTGACCAACATCAACCATGTGAGAGGTTTATATCTCACCACCTAGGATGCTTGGGGTGTGACCAACATCAACCATGTGAGAGGTTTATATCTCACCACCTAGGATGCTTGGGGTGTGACCAACATCAACCATGTGAGAGGTTTATATCTCACCACCTAGGATGCTTGGGGTGTGACCAACATCAACCATGTGAGAGGTTTATATCTCACCACCTAGGATGCTTGGGGTGTGACCAACATCAACCATGTGAGAGGTTTATATCTCACCACCTAGGATGCTTGGGGTGTGACCAACATCAACCATGTGAGAGGTTTATATCTCACCACCTAGGATGCTTGGGGTGTGACCAACATCAACCATGTGAGAGGTTTATATCTCACCACCTAGGATGCTTGGGGTGTGACCAACATCAACCATGTGAGAGGTTTATATCTCACCACCTAGGATGCTTGGGGTGTGACCAACATCAACCATGTGAGAGGTTTATATCTCACCACCTAGGATGCTTGGGGTGTGACCAACATCAACCATGTGAGGGGTTTATACCTTGCCACCAGGGTGTCCGGGTGTGAACGGCATCCCCCATCCTAAGTTGGGGTTATAGATTGGTTGGATCATGCATACACATATGATATCTACTATTAGTATAGAGTTACTTAAACATGTTTTGACTTCACTTTGATCATGCATCCTCATATTGTTATTCATAATGCCTATGAAACTATTTCTTGTATTTCGATTGTGTCCTTGTTTATTGTTGTGTTGCACCCCGCATACTTAGTACATTCCAAGTACTAACGCATATTTTGCCTACATGATGTCACCATGTAGGGACCGGAGCTACTCTTGATCCTTCTCTTCGTTCACGTGGCTAGTACTGTGCTTATTCTAGTTGTTGGTGAGTCCTCAATGATTCGAGGGCTATGTTATGTTTCCTACTCCTATGTTTTGAGACTTTAGCTTGCAATTGTATTTTGACTATGAGGGGAGCCGGTAGAATGTCATGGCCCCGTCCTATCTATGTATGTAGAGGTGTGCGTTGGACAAGTATTTTGTAAATAAGCTTGACTCTTGTTCTATGATGTCATTTTGAAATGGTTTGCCCTTAGTCCCTATTTCCCGTTAATTAATGTTGAATGTACTTCCGCTACCGATGAAGTGTGATGACAAGTTTGAGAGGCTTGTTTGGGGTTCTATCGGGTTCCTCATTCGCCATGTCACGTCTAGGCCCTAGGCTTGGGTCGTGACATAGACAACTTGGCCAAATCACAAATATGCGTTACTTCTTCTTCCAACTCTGAAATCTTGCGCTCAAGTCTAAGGACAAGGTCACTTGGAAATTACCCTCCCTCAGAAGTTTCTTCCCTTTCGTTGCTACTGTTGTTGTCAACCATTTTACCATTGTCTATGTAGTCTGTTCTTTGAAGAGGAGGAGAAGGGGGGGTCCCTTTTGATCTTGTATGTGCCAGAATGAAGGATAGATCAACCTTATGAATGGGAAAACAATGGAATGAACATAAAACAGTGTTAGGAGATTAGAGTTAATAATAATAATAATAATAATAATAATAGCACATTGTTTGAAATAAGCCCTCTAAATGCAAGGAACCTCGTTGAGCCAGAGATAGGCCTAAGACGACATATAAGTGATGCATAATAATTAATTCAAGCCTTATTTGCCAATTTGGAGTTTAGAGTTAGAGAAATAAGGGAAAACAATCTTTACATATTGTATAATTTCAATTTATTACATCAGACTAAAGCAAAACTAGAAATAAACTAAAGGGCTAGGGATAACATAGGAAAATTAAAAAAATCCTAAAAAAAATACACTTCAAATAGGCTGGTCTCCAATGTTGGGCACAATCTGCTGCCTCATTTCTAGAGTAATCTCATAGTCGCGGTTGAGGAGGTTGCGAGCCCATCTTCCTTCCTTTTCATCACAAAAGCCTGGAACGCCTTCTTCACTTAAATTTGCATTCTCCGTATCCTCCAAAAGCCACACGTAATACTCAGATGTGCAGAAGGGTCGATGCTCTCGAACGTCAATGGTTACCACCCTTTTCCATCTTCTTAATATGGTGTCCACTCGTGGTATTTCAGGCCCAAAGTTATACCCATAGTGGCCCCTATGGGATCGCAAAGGTATCATTTGGATCTGTCCAAATTATCGGAGGACTCGGAGTGGTGCGTATGGTTTCACACCATTTAAGCCAATAAACTCGATAAAGTAGAGCTAGTTACCCCTTATAATGACACGACGAGGCCTCAACCAATAATACTTCCATCGAATTTCAATGGTAGAACGCTCCCTTAAGTACACAAACCAGTCCTCTATTCCTACGGGGGAAGAAAAATACTTCATCCTTGTGGGATGATTCATAATGTTAGTCCCCACACCCCCTCTCAAAATGTCTACCAGATCCTCCCTCTTGTAGAAATGCTCAACGGTCCATAGTTGCAATAGGAAGTTGCACCCCTCGAAGTATCTTTTGCCATTGGTGCACCCAGTCAATGCTCTTAGAATTTCTGCCAGTATCATGGGAACTATGGTCTTCCCACCTCGAGTCATCATACGGACCACATAACTTAGGCTAGTGTGTATTTTCCCTCCTTCCCTAGGGAAAACTAATGAGCCTAACAGTGCGACAGCGAAAGCATTAAGACGGTATCTTTCCCATTTTGCAGGAGAGCAAGCGAATTCCCTGTGAAAGTTTTCATGACCTTTCTCGTCTCCAAAACGTGAGTATAGAAATTCCAAAGAAATCCATCCTTCTTTCAAACAAAGTAAACTCGGATTATTATGCATGCCCATTTGCTTCTAAAAGGACCTTGGTGTTGGCTTGTATGGTACAATCATTTCACGTTCTTTGTAAGGAAGATCAAAAACCCGCCAATCTCTTCAATCGTCGTGGTTAGTTCAAAATCCCTAAATTTAAACACTAACCTTTCAGAATCCCAAAATTTCAACAGTGATTTGATCAAGTGACGGTCTGACTCGACGGAGATTAAAGCAGTAAGGCCACCTAACAGTTCCTTTGCCTCTAGTGCTCGATTTCTCTCAATATTCTTCCACCAAAATTTGAAGGTAGGATTCACTTTTACCACCATTTGCGTGTTGGGAAAATGAGGATAGGCCATGACTCTACAAACAAACAACAAACAAATTTCTAAACTCCAATGTTGGCAAATTTGGCTTAATTTAATTATTATGACCACATTGACACATAAATATGCAATTTGTGTAAAGGGTATTGGGGCCCTTTAGACGATAGGTTGGGTACTAATTATGTGGATTGACACCAAGGGTCAAACCACCTAGGGTTTATGCAACATGTATGACCTAAGTAAGATTTCTAAGAGTTGGCTTGACACGGACTTGAAAGGGATTCTATGCGAGAAGGCTCGTGGTTTCTCGGTAGTAAAGCTATCAGTTCCGTTCACGCATATGCCGACTCTCTATAAAGGGTATTTGAAGAGAAATGGAGTAGTTGTGAGAGGTGCAAAGGAATAACATCACGGTAACAAAATAAAAAAAAAGGAAGTGGGTCCCAATTGGGGGAAGTAAGAGCGGAATGCCAGTTTATCAAAGCGGTAACGTTTAGCATTTAGGTTGAAAGCGGTAACATATAGACAGTTTTAAGAAAAGCAGTAAATAAATAAAAAAATAAATACATAAGTAAACATAAATAAGCATATAAACATGTTAGAAATACAACAAATAAGGAAAGAGGTATGGGATTAAGCATGAAAGTAATCACATAAAGGAAAAAGGGAAAGGGTGAAGCATGAAAATAAACAAATAAGGAAGAGGGAAAGGGGTGGAACATGGAAAATACGCAATAAAATAAGGAAACAAATAAACAAGAAAAACTAATAACAACTTAACATGCTAATTACCAAACAAACAAGGTTTGTCGCTTTAAGCCTAAGTCGATGTCATCATATCCGTAGGGCCTAAACTACCCCTACCCCACCACCGCATGATTTTTGTCTCTAAAAGGTGCCTAACGTCCCCGCTTAAGGTCCAAGAGGTATTGGACTACTACTAGGGAGGTTTTAGACTGAAATAAAATATAGGTTCCTATATAGGCCCCCTAGACATCAAGCAAAACAAGTTGGACGATCATTTAGCCCGTAAAGTCTCAAGTTGGCCTCTAGGATTTAATTAAACATGTTAGCAAACACAAGTAATTGTGAAAGGTCTCATGCTAATGTGTGTGCATACAAACAAACATTATAATAGGCAATATAGCAGCATGATTACAATATTAAGGGTGGCAAAAAGTTATTACAAAAATGCAAATTTTATTACTTGGTTTTAAAATATAATAGAAAGGTGATCACAGAATGCAAACAAGTTTCATAGCATTAGTAGATTTTATTATTAATACAAAAATTATTTTAAGTGGCAAAGCGGTTTATTAATGTAGAAGTTAATTATTATTAGATAGGAATTACTCGGGGCAACGGATATCTAAGGTAACAGATTTTAAGAAGAGACACGCAGCAAAGGAATATCATTAACTCATTTTTAAGTAGCAGAAGAGATAAATTATTAAACAAGCTGGTCAAACGGGCAGTAGTAAATGCAGTTTAAATTATCCAGTTTTAACATCTCCATATTGTTTAACACATTAAAGTGAATAGGCTCCAATAAACTAGCCTGATTATTGATTTACTCGAGTTTATTACAATCTAATCAATTAATCATTCTACAAATTAATCATATACTGAATTGTCATTAACACAGCAGCCCTTATCAGATGAAAAATGAGTTGATTATAATGTTACAATTACAAAAGGATAATTTAAGTTAATTGATTAGCATGCCGAGGTTATTAAAACCAATTAATTAACACACCAAGCTATTAGGGACTGATTGATCAAGTCTAATCAATTTTGACTAAATCTTATATGAGCTAACTATCTAACAGATTGACTAATACAAGATTGTTGAATATCAATTAATGTTTTACTTTCAAATTACTATAAAAAGAAATTGATTTGATTAATAAAACAAGGAACAACCAAATTTATTTTAATGACCTAGTTAAGAAATATATGTGCAAATCAAATAGGTGTACTATGATAAACAATTAAAATATCTAAGCACATGATCAACTTTAAAATATAGTTAAACAAGATTAAATAGGTGATTAATGGCCATAACAATTTTATTTTATTTTTTAATTAGATCTAAAGTGAAGTTTCTAAATATGAACTACCGAACAATCACGAACCTATAGGCATGCTTTCTAACACAAATAAGTTACAATAAAATAAACAAGTAGCACATAAATCCCCTCCCCTATAGACGATCCCCAAATATTTCACATATATACTAGAGTTAGAATTATACAAATATTACAAACCGAATAACATAAATTAGATAATATACAAAACACGAATTAAATAAATTCATCGTCTATTGTTTCCCTTCCATGATGACTCTTCATACCTTGAACTTCTAGTTCAACCCTGCTAAACCACAAGAAAGGAATACTGCAAATACATATAAATATAACAAAAGCAAATATTATATAAGAAGATCAATTATATGGGCAGAATCATAAAGTTATTTAAAGCAAACACATAGTCATATCAAAGCACATTAAGGATGGAGGGATAGGAAACGGCTATGAGTGCTTCCTTTGTTTTATTCAAACACAACACAACATAATGTAAACCGAAATTTAAACTAATAAAGAAAGGCTAACCAATTATGCAGAAAGTTTATCAGCAATGAAGACCCAATTTGATTCGATACTAGACCCGAACACAGCAAAACCGAGTAAAGCAGCACTTATAATGTTTACCGAAATCTTAATTCTTTTAAGAGTAGAGAGCAATATTTCTTTTTTATTCAAGTATGAGCAATGTCAGGATGTGTAAGTGAGAAAAGAGTGAGAGGAGGTATGATATATATAGGGAGTAGGAGGACACATATTAAGGGGAAGGAAATAAATTAAGGATCAATTAAAACATTTTCCTTGTTAAGAAGGAAGATAAAACCTTGTTTTATTTTATTTTTTGCCAATTATATCCAAATACAAAATATGCTCAATTTTTTAAATAGGGTAAAGCGAATCAACTAAATTCCCTTTTTATATCAATTGAATAAGAGTTTACCATAAACTAAACATGTAAGAATCTGCCCTAATTTATTAAAGGTAAGGGAAAACAATTAAGGATAATTGATAGATAATAATCAGACAGGAGGAATACAATTTAAGAAAAAGAAATAGTCCCACATAAGTCAAGGATTAAATTTTACATACCTCCACATGCTAATTTCTAGCACCTCTGTCATATCGGAACAAAAGTTAACAGATTCTAATAGCAAAGCAAACCAATAACAATTACTAACTCAATTTTAAAGAATCGGATGAACCAAAATTATATTAAACAAAGCCATAATTAATTTATTGATTTTTAAAGAAGCACCTAAATTTAACTATGACAATCCCATAAGAATAGCAAAACAATCTAGATTAATTGAGGGATTGAATAAAATACGGATTCAGATACTAATTTCCTTAGCAAATTTAATCATAGCAAACAAACATGCATCATTTAAGAGTACCAATCAGCATAAAATCAATTATCATAAACAGAGAAAATAAGTAGGGATCTACACCAAATTTGCAGCAAGGTTGAATTAGCACACTCAATGAATATGAATTGCTCACACTAAACAAGGAAATAATCAATTCAAAGACTCACAATTACGGGAGTGAATGCAGCTCATATTAATGGGCCGATTTAAAACCGACTTGTACAAATGCAAGTTATAGCAGGTGCATAAGAATCATGAGCAAATGCAAATTCAGTCAAAATCAAACACTCAAATAAATTTATATGTAAAAAGAACAAACAAAATCACAACATTTCATGCTTAAAACAAGATTGACAACTATTATTGATTTTTTTTTAGTATATATCTTCATAAATCATATTCGAATTCACGCTAATCGCTAGAAGACAGATAATAATTAAACAAAGACAAACCTGGATGGATCTGTCTAGATCTGTCGTAGTATGAAATTCCAGAACCTTGAGGCTCGCCGGAGAAGAGAGGAGCAAAGGTGTCCAGTAGCTTGCCGGAGTTATTGTTGTCATCAATGGTCGCTGCCTCGGAGTTTGTTGTTCGCCGGTGGCTTCGCCTGCCTTGTTCTCGCTGATGGGGTTCGCCGGTAGGAGGCACTGGTGACGTTGCTGACATTGTTGTTTGGCGCTTGCTGGCCGGAGAAGAGAGGAGGCGGAGGCAACACTCGTTGCTCACTGGTTGTTGTTGTCGTTTGCTCGAGAGACGAGAGGGAGGCAATGATGGGCCTCGTCGGGGCTACTGGTTGCAGCTGTTGCTCCTTGCCGTAAAAGAGAGAAGGGAAGAGAAGGATGAGTGGCGATGGGAGAGAGGAGGCGAGGAGAGAGACAGAGAAGGCACCGAAGATGGCACTTCTCGTCGGAAGACGGAGAGGAGAGATAGGGGAGGAGCGGTGTTGATTTTGGAGAAGAGAGGAATGGAAAAAAGAAGTTAGGGTTAGGAGCTTTTTTTAGGTTAAAATAGGAAGGTAGAGAAATCAAATCTTGACCATCGATTTAAATGAATGGACGCACACGATTTAAACTTAGATGATATGATTTGATTGGACGGATGAGATTAAAATAAATTGGTCTGAATTTGGAATAAGAATAGACTAAAATTGAAATCAACAAAGGCTATAATTGAAATGAGAATTTGAATTGAAGTGGCTAGAATTGAAATGAATTAGAATAGAATAGGCTAAAAATTAAATAATTAAGAAGAAATTTAAGGAAATGCTATCCAATTAAAACACCATATATATTAAAATATTTTTTATACAATATTTTAAAACATTTGAGTAAAACAATTATTTCAAGTTTAAATATCGATAAAAAATAATTTAAGAGAATAATTGGTGTGAACATGAAATGTGGTTATTTAGGCTCAATGGCGATAGTCCTCATGAAATGTGGTGTGAACAACACTTCCCTTTCCTTTTCTTCATCATTTTCATTTGTGCTTACAAGTCATCCCATTATTCACTTTCCATGATCATTGGAAACCTCTTTTTTTCAGAGGGGTTCCATTTTTCTTTTTATCAACTCCATGGGTAGAAGGGATTTTCTTACACCACTCCTTGATGTTTCTTCTCTTTTTACCACACCCCCAACGGTTATTCAAACAAACCACAAATCATGAGGATTATGGGTAATGGGTCAAGAAAGGTCATGTTTTTATCAAGCTTCTTCCAAGAAAAGGTTAAGGCTCAAAAGGTGTTCAAAAGAGGTTCACACACTCACAGGATAGGCCACAAAAGAGGTATATGTCAAATTGGTTCACACTCTTTAAACTTGCCTAAGATCATTTCAAGAGTTCACATCCCTAAAACAACCAAACCAACGGGGCAAATTCTAGGTGTCATCATGCATGGTTCACGATAAGTTCATCACACAAGGCATTTACACTAAGTCAAACAAGACTCCACACTCTCGCTAGTATGCAATGTTTATCACAAAAGACTTGATTTGATAATTGGCTAGTCACAACGAGATGCAAATAGTTCACATATTGTCTATGCAACTTTATTTGTTCTCATCGTAACTGCATATTCATGCCTTTTCAATTGTGAGCACTATTCAAGTCATCAGTATTGATCAAAACCGATACTCAAATTTGCAAAAGAAAAGCCTCTTTCAACCCAAATATAGGGTTTGAAACAAGAAGGAGATTCGATGAGGTTCATAAGGAGGTTCATTAAGGTTCATGAGTAGGCCTCCACACCCCCAACAAAAATAGTTCACATTGTCCTCAATGTGGTTAGAGAGCGGACAATTACCGAAATTTAACATGAAATATGAATAATAAAAAGTATCAAGAAATGAAAGAAAATTAGTGTGTTAATAAGTAAAGCAGGGTAACGAGAAATCTTCACTAAATTCCCAGATGGCGATGGAGTGAAATGGTCATTGAGTGGTTCGGCAATGCGCCGAATGTTCTTCGGATCGCCCTTAGTTCCAGTATATTGCACTCCCAGAGAAGGCAGATTGGCAAAGTTGTAGTGGATCGCCGAACACCTCGGCGATCCACATAATAAACTTAAAGCATCGCCGGTCGATCCTTGAGGAACGTTGTCCACTTTGATTAGAAAGGACGAGGAAAATCGGGTCGCCTAAACACATCGGCGAGACGACGACTGGTGAAGGTATCCCGCTGAATGTTCCAGAGTCTCAGTCTCATTTCTTAGATCCATAAGGTGAACCAAGTCGTGCTCACCGAAATAGTTCGGCGACTCGCCAAAAAGACTTTTATCTCACCATGATCCCTACTCCTGCAAAATCAACACACACATTATTTAAAACACTAACACTTGGGTTTCCTCCCAAGAAGTGCCTTATTTAACGTCGTGGCACGACGTGAAAATGCTCTCAAGCATCTTCCAGGTACACCACCTCAATCAAAGAAATCTCTTGGCATTCTCCAAAGTATAATTTTAAGCGTTGCCCATTCACCTTAAATGCAGGTCCCTCTTGACCCTTAACTTCTATGGCACCATTGGTGAATACTCTTGTCACTCTAAATGGTCCTAACCATTTGGACTTGAGCTTTCCTAGAAAGAGTCTAAGTCGGGAATTGTATAGTAAACCCAGTCTCCCAATCTAAACTCCCTCTTAAGAATTTTAGCATCATGCCATTTCTTTATATTTTCCTTGTACAGGGCTGAACTTTCATAAGCTCTGAATCTAAATTCATCCAATTCGTTTAACTTCTAAACTCTCTCCCTTGAGGTCTTTGTCTAGTCCAGATTTAAAGCTTTCAATTCCCACAACGCTTTGTGTTCCAACTCAACGGGTAGATGGCAATATTTACCAAAAACTAGTTGATACGGGGACATCCCAATAGGAGTTTTGTATGCGGTGCGATACGCCCATAGTGCATCATCCAACTTTCGAGACCAATCAGTCCTATTTGCATTCACTGTCTTAGCCAAAATGCTTTTGATCTCCTGGTTTGACACTTACACTTGACCACTTATTTGGGGATGATACAGTGTTGCTACTTTATGTTTCACCCCATACTTACTCAATACAGCTGAGAACCATTTATTACAAAAGTGTGATCCTCCATCGATAATAATGGCTCGCGGATTCCCAAACCTTGCAAAAATATAGTGCTTCAAGAATTGAACAACACTTTTTCCTTCGTTGTTTGGAAGAGCTACATCCTCTACCCATTTGAAAACATAATCCACAGCCACCAAGATATATTTATTGCCAAATGAGCTCACAAATGGACCCATAAAATTGATTCCCCATACATCAAATAGTTCCATTTCCAAAATTGGTGTCAGAGGTAACTCGTGCCTTTTGGACACTCCACCTTGATTTTGAAATTGCGTGCACTTCTTGAAAAACTCATGAGCATCTTTGTATAGAGACGGCTAGTAGTACCCACTTTGCAGAACTTTAGTTGTTGTTCGTACACCACTGTGATGACCTCCAACCGGCGAAGCGTGACAAGCATGCAGGATCTCAATAGCTTCTTCTTCCGGAATACATCTTCTAATTATATGGTCAGCACACTCTCTGAATAAATATGGTTCATCCCACAAATATTTCTTAACATCGAACAAGAACCTCTTTTGTTGGTAGAAGTTCAGTTCGTCTGGAACTACTCCACACACCAAATAATTTGCAAAATTAGCATACCAAGGAGGTTGTGTGAGGGTTACCGCGAATACTTGTTCATCTGGAAAAATATCCTTTATGTTGATCTCCAGCTCGTCATTCTCCCTACCTTCCAATCTTGACAAGTGATCAGCTACCTGATTTTCACAACCTCTTCTATATTTGACCTCAAAGTTGAATTCTTGCAATAAAAGCACCCACCTTATCAATCTCGGTTTGGCATATTTCTTTTCCATTAGATAACTCAATGCAGCATGATCAATGTGAATGCGCGAAACTTCTCAAAAGTATAAACCACTGCAAGTAACTCTTGTTCGGTAACTGTATAGTTATGTTGAGCACTGTTTAAAGTTTTGCTTGCATAGTAAATGGGATGAAAAAGTTTATTTCGTTTCTGTCCCAACACTACACCTAATGCCATACCGCTTGCATCACACATTACTTCAAATGGCTCTAACCAATCAGGACTAATGATGATTGGAGTGGAGATCAATTTTTCTTTCAGGCATTTGAAAGCTACCATACAAGCATCATCAAAGTGGAATTTCACCTCTTTTTCCAAAAGTTTGCATAGAGGAAGTGCAATCTTTGAGAAGTCTTTGATGAACCTCCTATAAAATCCGGCACGTCCCAAAAAACTCTGAACCCATTTTACTGAATTCGGTGGCGGTAATTACTCGATTACTTCCAACTTTTGCTTTGTCCACCTCCAGTCCCTTTTGTGATACTTTATGACCAAGCACAATTCCTTCCTTAACCATGAAATGACACTTTTCCCAATTTAGGACTAAATTGGTCTCAGCACATCTTTGGAGAACTTGTCCTAAGTGCTCTAAGCATTCTGCAAATGTGTCACCCACAACTGAGAAATCATCCATAAATACTTCCATTGAGTTTTCCACCATGTCCGCAAAGATGGATAGCATGCAACGTTAGAACGTAGCCGGGGCATTACACAATCCAAATGGCATTCGTTTAAAGGCGAAAGTATCATATCGGCAGGTAAAGGTTGTTTTCTCTTGATCTTCCAGAGCAATGGAAATTTGGTTATAGCCAGAATACCCATCCAAAAAGCAATACCACCCTCTCTCGGATAGTCGGTCGAGCATTTGATCCATAAAGGGCATAGGGAAATGATCTTTTTCAGTCCATGAATTCATCTTCTGATAGTCCATACAAACTCTCCAACCTATCACCGGTCGCATAGATACAAGCTCCCCCTTGTCATTAGGGACAACCGTGACTCCTCCCTTTTTCGTTACACATTGCACCGGACTGACCCATTTGCTATCTGCAATAGGGTAGATCAACCATGCATCCAACCACTTTATTATTTCCTTCACCCGGTGGTGTGGTACGTAGTGGGTTTAGTACGCCCCACCCAAACAAACGGCTCCAAAACAAACAAAAAGGTGTGTGCCGCACTCACGATTCACCACTTCTTGCATTGGCGGGTTTAATCTTCATTGATGTTCTACACTCGGTTAATAATCGCTATCAAGCTAAATTTTGTGAGTAGATATGCCGGGAGGAATGCCCACTATATCAGCAATAGTCCAACCGATGGCATTTATATGCCTTCTCAGTACTTCAAGGAGCAATTTTACTTGCCAATCAAGTTAATCGACTGAAATAATCATCGGAAATGTGTTATTTGCACATAAGAAAGCATACCGGAGGTGAGAGGGTAATACCTTCAACTCGAGATTTGGTGGTTCTTCAATTGATGGTTTGGCGGGAGGGCTCTCTCGGTTTTTTAAGTTGATGTCCGATTTTATTGGAGTCTTTGTAAATCCCCCCATGCTCGAAAATACGGTTACCACTTCATCTTGGCCTTGAACCTGAAACTCTTCATCGTTAGCTAACACAACCTCAAGTGGTTCTTTGCTGCACATCAAATGGCTCACACTAGCCACTGACTTGTCAATCATATCATCAGTTGAAATTACATGGATGTCACTCGGGTGTTTCATTGATTTGCACATATCAAAGGTGACTTCATCTTCATTAACCCGAAATTTCAACTCCCCACTCTCAACATCCACCAATGCTCTCCCAGTTGCCAAGAATGGCCACCCCAAGATAATAGGAATTTCGGCATCTATGTCACAGTCGAGTATGAAAAAATCAGTCGAAAAAATGAATCGATCAACCTTAACCAAAATGTCATAAAGTATTCCCACTGGATGTTTGATCGATCTGTCAGCTATCAAGAGTCTCATAGTTGTAGCCTGCAGTTCACCCAACACGAGTTGTTTATAATAGCATAAGGCATTAGATTAATACTTGCTCCCATATCGCATAAGGCTTTTGTGAACTTTAGCATGCCTATAGTACATGGGATAGTGAATGCTCCAGGATCATTTTTCTTTTCGATTAGCTCTTTCGTCACAATTGCACTACAACTGTGAGAAACTTTGATCGTCTCAAAATCCAAGCTTCTTTTTTTTGTGACTAACTCCTTCATGAATTTGGCGTAACCTAGCATTTCCAACAATGCTTCAACTAGAGGGAGATTAATCGATAAGGTCTTGAATACCGATAGAAACTTCTTGAACTTCTCATCCTCATTCTTTTTCTTTAGGCATTGAGGAAATGGAGGAGATATTTTAGGTAAAGGTTGCTTGGCTTTTAGGCATGGCTTATGCTTTTCCTCCTCACTTTGCGACTCCTTTGTAATATCTTGAGGAATGGTAATCTCTTATTCCTCTATATCTTTGCCTTCATTCCGCGTGTGCTCTTCTTCATTACCAATCACATCACATTTTACTTCTTTTCCGCTCCGAGTGACAACGGCCAGTCCTTTATCTTTATCATCTGACACCATTTTTTGTTTCAATTGTATTTAAAGTAAACTTATTTGACCTTCAAGGACTTTGATTGCATCTGCGTGTGAGTTTACTTTATTCTTCAAGGATGAGAAGTCAGTTTTCATCCATTCCAATAAATCATCCGAGCCTTCAACTTTATCAAGAATGCGTGAAAGTAAATCATTCATGCGGGGACTACTTGCACCTCCCCTTGATTTTGGGCTCTCACTAAGGTGGGTGTGGTTTTCTTCATATTCATCATCTCTTCTCCAATACTCATTTTGCTCAGAAAAATCCTGGTGGCATCTCCTTTGCTCAACTTCCTTATGATGGTTCCAACCTTGATTTCCATCTCGCTGTAAATAGCGTGGGTAGAAACCCTCCTCACTTCTTCTGAAGTTCAGACCTTGATTCTCCCCAGGCTTTGAATAGCTTGAGGACGAACCCTCATCAACTCTGAACACTCCACAAGTTCTCTTCATGTGTTCCTGTAGAACTTCCATTTGGATCAACATCTTCTTGATGTTTTCATCCCTCTCTTTCTCTTTATCTAGTTGCTCTTGTGTTAATCTAAAATGAAATGCAGAGACTTGATCCTCTTTGGTGTACCATGCTTGGTTTATTCTAGTCATGTCATCTAGAAGAAACGAGGCTACCTCAAACTATTGCAACATTATTCCTCCTCGTACCAAGTGATCATCCACTCTTTTATTAACCAAATCAAGGTTCCGGTAGAAATATTGAAGTAACACATCGTTTGGAAACCCATGAGATGGGCATTTAAGTAGGAGCTTCTTGAATCTCACCCATATTTCATGGAGCGGTTCCCCCTCCCATTGCTTGAAACCTTGAATTTCATCTCTAAGTTCCATCATCCTTGATGGAGGAAAGAATCTTGTGTTAAATGCTACAACCAGCTCCTCCCATGATGTGATGGAATCATTTGGTAACTCGATTAACCACTTATTAGCTTCTCCTTTTAAAGACAAAGGGAATAATCGCAGCCAAATTGACTCTTGCGACACACCTTTGAATGAAAAAGGGTTGCACACCTCTGTGAAGTTTCTCACATGCTCGTGTGGGTCTTCGTGATCTAGTCCTCCATATAGTCCTCTCATTTGGAGAAGGTGCAGAGTTGTGCTAGTGACTTCAAACATCGCATTCCCATCAATTTGTGGGATGCAAATTGCACCCATTCCACCCGATTGATCCGGGTTGTAGACACTATTGATGTCGTCTATACCGTCTCGATGACCTGCTTGATTGTCATTCATCTCTTCCTCACTCATGTCCACTTCTATGTGGTCCAGCCAACACTTACACAACGCAACCAAAACCAATTCAACTATAGACAACAAATTTGAGAGTGACAAACCTTCAATCAAAGAATTCTAAGTAACGTTACTCCCCCACTTCTATGTGGTCCAGCCAACACTTACACAACGCAACCAAAACCAATTCAACTATAGACAACAAATTTGAGAGTGACAAACCTTCAATCAAAGAATTCTAAGTAACGTTACTCCCCGGCAGCGGCGCCATTTTGATAAACGCTATCAAAGATACTTCATCCAATACTAAGCATCAACGAACGTTTAATAGTAATATGACCCAACCAAGGGTTAGGGTCAAGTCCCGAGGGAGTAGTTTTTCCTTCAAATTCGAAAATGAAACTTTGACACAATCTCTTCAATGTTATACTTGTTATGCCTTCAAGGTTATGGTTATATTTAGCAAATTTTGATCCAACTTCACGAATAAACACGAATTGAACAAATACTAGAGTAGAACTTGGAGAATTGACCAGCCAATTGTCGAATTTTACTTTAGAGGGTGAATGTTGATAATAACAGTAGGTTATTTTGTTGTGGGTAGGTTGGGCCATATATGAGATAACTTTCTCTCGAACAATTACCTTTTCTATGATGAATTCTCTCTAACTTCATCACTAATCGAAAGATACCCAACCTTTTGTCCTCATTAAATCCACTCTCTCGAGCTGGAGACAAAGAATAGATCTCGAATTTCACTCTCTAAGCTGAAATATGGGTAACCCACTACTAAGGATGCTAATATTGCTACTTTGGTTCTCTGCTTCTCTCTCGAGCAAGCTCACAACGCGGAATTGATTACACTAAATATGCAAAACAACTTCAAAACGCAGTAACAATTCAGACCCACTTCAAATTAACCTCCCTATTTGCATTTCAACAATACCCACTTAGAAAAACTTCAACAATTGGCTTCATAGTCGAAACCCCAAGAGAAGGGTTTTAGCCACTCATATCAAAAGTAGAAAAATTAACAACCATTCTTCTTCCCATAAGTGAATACAGAAATGAGAATTTTTATGAAGAAATCAGCTAAAAATCTTCTTGATTACAAACTCTCTAAGAATATCAAGATAAAAATCCCTCTCCAGAGCCTTTGGTGGTATCCTCTCTCTAATTGGTTTGTTCCCTCGTGAATGAATATCCACTCTCCTTTCCAAAAATCAATTTAAATAAGTCTAATGTTTGACTATTACAGACCATTGGGAGAGGTTAGTCGGATGTCACCTATAGGTTAGTGAAGCGCCAATTGTTCTTTATCTCGCCTTGATTTTTCACTCTTTCTTGGTTCAGCTACTGTAATTTTAGGCGATCCAGATCGGGATCACCGAACACTTCCGTGAATCGCCTTTTGTCTATTATTTCGCTCATCAGCGTGTGTTCAGATCTTCTTCAGCAATCTTTGGCGACCTGATTATCCTTCGACGAATAGATCGGCGACACACTAACAGGATCTGATGCTCACCGAAATTAACCTGAATTTAGCTCCGGCATTCTGTAACTTTGGGCGGTATCATGGCTGTTCGGTGAACCACCGAATGCTCTTTTCTATCGCCAACGTGATCATCTCTTCCAGGGCTTGGAACAATAGAATATTTAGGCGAGACCATGGCTATTCGGTGACTCGCCCAAAGGTTTGGGTGATCTTCAGGCCTTTTCTTCTTCGTTCTTTCAGCTGCCTTGTTCCTTTTTGCTCCATACTATCCATGTTTTGTCCCTAAGTTCAAATGTCAGAAATTCAAGTATTTACATCAGTTATTGAGACAAAATGAACATTTAAGGACACTGATTCTATTTAAATCAATCCCTAAATGAGTCTAAATTATGGACTCATCAATTCCGTTGTTTACCAGTCTTTTGAGGCCGTATTAGTCGATCGCTTTAAAGAATGAGACCCCATCATCCAACCATGTCTCTCTTCTTCCTCTTCAATGGTAGCAACGACCATGCTCAAATATGGTTATCAGCCTAGTAAAGGTTTGGGACTATGTTCTCAAGGAATTGTGGATCCCATTACTCTTTTAGGAAACCAAGGCACCTCTGGCCTCGGATACAAATAAAGCAAGAGAAATGGAGATAAGGCGAAGAACCACAAAAGCACTGATTGGGCACTGCTACAACCGATTCCCCATATTTCTCATTCCTTTATCAAGCCTCAAGGTCCAGAAATGGAAGCTTCATTTACTCATGAAGACATTTAAGAAGTTATTCAGGATCTCAGTCAGTTGTTTTGTGAAGTAAACATGGTCCAAGTTGGTGAAGGTACAAGTCATGCCAATGTGCAGCTTTTGGGCTTAAGTGTTGAGCTAAACAATTGGGAAGCCACTCATTTCCCCATAAGGAAGGAGTCTTGATAGTTTGTTTTGCTACTCTTTTGTATTTTGTTTTTGTCAGGGTTGTGATCCAAAAATTTGAAAGTGTTTTGTATTAATGTCAACCCTTCTATCCTTTTTTTAATTTCAATGAAATGAAATTCCAATTTCAATGAAATGAAATTCCAGTTTCATAGTAAAATGTTGTCTTTTCCCCTCCCCTAATTCTTCTTCTCCATTTTTCAGTTCTGTAAATGTCGGCTTTGATAACATGACATGCATGCAGAATTCACTCCCAGATCTCAAAGAGTTGTTTATTCTTGAATCACCAAGTCAAGAGGTTGAATATGATGAAGAAGAGGCTTTTAGGGAAATTAATAGGGAATTGGAACAGTTTGAGCACAAACCTAAGCCTAATCTTAGGGAAACCGAGGCAATCAATTTGGGAAGTAATGAGGAAGTCAAAGAAATAAAAACAAGTCTTCATGTCAAGAAGGAAATTAGGGATGCCATAATACAACTTTTGTTTGAATACAAAGATGTGTTTGCTTGGTCCTATGATGACATGCCAGGTTTGAGTGTTGATTTAGTGGTCCATAAATTGCCTACTCATCTTGATTTTCCACTCGTCCAACAGAAAAGAAGAAAATTCAAACCGGACGTGAGTGAAAAAATCAAGGAAGAAATCATGAAACAACTAAATGCAAATGTCATCCAAACCATTTGTTACACTACTTGGTTGGCAAATGTTGTTCCTGTGCCGAAAAAGGATGGTAAGACAAGAGTTTGTGTTGATTATCAGGATTTGAACAAAGCTAGTCCAAAAGACAACTTTCCCTTGCCCAATATCCACATATTAGTTGATAATTGTGCCAAACACGAATTTCAATCTTTTGTGGATTGCTATGCGGGGTATCATCAAATCTTGATGGATGAAGAGGACACTGAGAAAACTGCTTTCACCACTCCATGGGGGACTTATTGCTACAAGGTCATGCCATTTGGTCTTTAAAATGTTGGGGCAACTTACATGAGGGCTATAAACACCATGTTTCATGATATGATGCATAAAGAAATTGAAGTAAACGTCGATGGCGTAATCATCAAGTCTAAAACACAAGCTGACCATGTGCAAGATCTGAGAAAATTCTTTGCAAGAGTGCGGAGATATGATGTCAAGCTTAATCCAGCAAAATGTGCATTTGGAGTTCCATCTGGAAAACTTCTGGGTTTTATTGTTAGTAGAAGGGGAATCGAATTGGATCCTTCTAAAATAAAAGTCATTCGAGATTTGCCACCCCTGAAAAATAAGACCGAAGTCATGAGTCTATTTGTGAGGTTGAACTACATCAGCAGGTTTATTGCTCAACTCACAACCACTTGTAAGCCTATTTTCAAACTTTTGAAAAAGGATGCTGCTGTCAGATGGACTGAGGATTGTCAACAAGCTTTTGAAAAAATCAAGGAGTATTTGTCCAACCCTCCCATATTGGTCACGTCTGAACCTGATAGGCCTCTTTTTCTATATCTTTCAGTGACAGATAATTCCTTTGGGTGTGTTATCGGTCAACACGATTCTAGAGGCAGGAAAGAGCAAGCTATCTACTACTTAAGCAAGAAATTCACTAGTTATGAGGTCAAGTACACCCTCTTGGAAAGGACATGTTGTGCCCTAACTTGGGTAGCTCAAAAGTTAAGGCATTACCTTTTGTCCTACACAACTTACCTCATATCTAGGATGGATCGTTTGAAGTACATCTCTCAGAAGCCAATGCCAACTGGCAGAATCGCAAAATGACAAATCTTGCTCACTGAATTTGACATTATATATGTCACTCGAACTGAAATGAAAGCTCAAGCTTTGGCAGACCACTTGACAAAGAATCCAGTCGATGGCAACTACGAACCATTGGATATTTATTTTTCAGATGAAGAGATTAACTCAGTTGAAGAAGTGGATCCAAATGAAAATCAGGCCTGGCAATTATACTTTGATGGAGCAATCAACAAAAAAGGCACATGGATTGGGGCAATTCTCATATCGCCCACACGGCAGCATTACCCTACAACGGCTCGACTTCGTTTCTTCTGTACAAACAACACAACAGAGTATGAAGCTTGCATCATGGGTCTAAATATGGCAATAGATTTGGGTGTGCAAGAATTGATTGTGTTAGGAGATTCTGATTTGCTTATTCAGCAAGCTCAAGGCGAATGGAAAACTCGAGACCTCAAGCTTCTTCCATACAAACAATGTGTGGAAGATCTTAGCAAAAGGTTTAGGTCCATCGAGTTTAGATACATCCCCAGATTTCATAATGAATTGGCATATGCCTTGGCTACTTTGGCCTCAATGCTTCCATATACTGGAAACACTTGCATTACTCCCTTGGAGATTCAACTTCAGGACCAACATGGCTATTGTAACACTATGGAAGCAGAATCAGTTGGTGAGTCGTGGTACCTAGACATCAAGAATTTCTTGCAAACAGTAAATTGTCCTGAACATGCCAATGGAAGCCAAAAAAGAACTATTAGACATCTGGCAAGTGGTTTCTTTTTTAGCGGGGAAATTTTATATAAACGAACCCCGGATCTGAACTTATTGAGATGTGTGGATTTTGAAGAAGCCGAGAAGAGCATGAATGAAGTACATGTTGGGGTATGTGGAGCACATATGAATGGATATGTCCTTGCGAAAAAGATACTTCGAGCAGGATATTACAGGCTTACCATGGAACGGGATTGCTTTCGCTTTGTGAAAAAATGTCATCAGTGTCAAATTCATGGTGATCTCATTCATTCACCTCCTTCAGAGTTGCACCCTATGGCCGCTCCTTGACCTTTTGTTGCATGGGAAATGGATGTCATCGAACCAATTGAGCCAAAAGCTTCTAATGGACATCGATTTATTTTTGTCGCAATTGATTACTTTACCAAATGGGTGGAGGCGATCACTTTCAAAGCAGTCACTAAGAAAGCGGTCGTGGATTTTGTCCATTCGAACATCATTTGTCGATTTGGTATCCTAAGAGCTATCATAACAGATAATGCTGCAAACCTTAACAACAATTTCATGAAAGAAGTATGTGAGCAGTTCAAAATTGTGCTTCACAATTCTACTCCATACCGACCAAAAGCCAACAGAGCTGTGGAGGCTGCCAACAAGAATATCAAAAAGATTCTCAGGAGGATGGTTCAAGGCACCAGATAATGGCATGAGTAGCTACCTTTTGCACTTTTGGGATACCGCACAGCAGTGCGCACCTCAATTGGCGCAACTCCTTATTTGATGGTGTATGGGACTAAGGTTGTGATACCAGCGGAAGTCGAAATTCCATCTCTTCGAATTATTGTCGAGGCTGAAATTGAAGATACTGAATGGGTCAAAACCCAACTAGAGCAGCTCACATTAATAAATGAGAAACGATTGACGGCCGTTTGGTTTGGTCAGCTGTATCAGCAAAGGATGGCTCATGCATACAACAAAAAGGTGCACCCAAGACACTTTGAAGTAGGTCAACTAGTCTTAAAGCGCATTATCCCGCACCAAGAAAAATCCAAGGGAAAGTTCACCCCAAATTGGCAAGGTCCATATCTTATTAAGGAAGTGTGACCATTTCACATCATGAGAATGACTAACTTGAAGAAATATGTAAAGGTGACCATTTCTCGACACCTCTGCATGAAGGATACATAGATCAGTTTTAAATTGATAATGATTTAGATTTTGAGAACTAGGCAAGTCAAACGGATCAAGGGTCAAGTCCAAAGTGCATGTCATGGTTCACTCAAAGTCGACATATGTCTCCAGATAAGTTCTCTTTCTCATTTTTCTTCAAAAAGGAATGCCCTTCCTTAAGTTTATAGTGTTTCTTGATCCAATCTTTCACACTCTTAAGTCTAATATTTTTTTTAGTCTTTTCGGTATAATCTCTTGATAAAATAAGGTAAAAGATTGCAAAGCTTACTGTGGTTTCCCAAAAAGTAAAGCTGAGTATCCGAGTTGACATGCCATCGAGCAAGGACTAAAAATTCCTCAGATCTTCACCAAAAACTCATAAAGGAACACGATATAGTCTCTTTAAGTCATGAAAAATATTCAACAGGAGAATTCATTCTTTGGGACATCAGTCGCACCATGATATTTGGTTGTACCAAAAACAAGGCCCCTGAATTGACAAAGAGGAAGCTTCAAAGGTTGTTCAACCAAGGATTTGGAGTAGAGTCGGAGAAATTGGTCAGGAGTATGGTCAAATCATCGAAGCATCAAGGCCACAAACCAACCACCACTTTAAACTGACAATTTTCTTTTTCTTTTGCTCAACACAGGAACAAAAGAAAATGTGGGATTACAAGTCAAAAATGAAACATCACAAAAAGGAAGTTCTCCAAAGTCTTCACATATTTGTTGTTTCATCTCATGCTATTCGCATTTTTGCCTCTCAATTCGAGAGCTTCAGGCAATAGCACCAATCTGAATTCCCTGCAATACGCACACGTCCTTTATTCATGTGCAATACGCACCAGTCTGAATTTCGTGCAATACGCACCAATTTGAATTTCGTGCAAACACGCACTCGTCCTTTATTCACGTGCAAAACGTACCAACCTTTCTTTCATGAGCAAGACGTACCAATCCAAATCCCATACAATATGCATCGATATTGCATTCATATGCAATACACACTAGTCTTCTTTCATGTGCAATGTGCACCAGTCCTTTTTCACAAGCAATACGCATCAATCCTCTATTCATGGGCAATACACACCATAAGTATATCCTGGGCAATACGCACCAGTATTCATGGGCAATACGCACCATATGCATATCTTGGGCAATACGCACCAGAATTCATGGGTTATACACACCATATTCACATTTTTGGGTGATACACCCAATCTTAGGTCAATCCACAAAGACAATACGTCTTATTTGAAACTCTCAGGGCAATACATCTCATTTCTCCTTTTCTTTCTAGGGTTATACATCATAGTTCAAGATTCTCATTTTTTTTTCTTCCCTAAAAGAAACACATCCTTTTTGGGTTCTTCATTTTGCTATCTTGAGGTTTGAGTTTCAACCGCCAACTCAAGTTAAAACATGCACCTGAGAATGATCCACAAGCCACCAAGAAAGCATGAAGATCAATCTCAGAGATAACACACCGAGCAAGTCGAAGATCAAGACGAGACCCTAAGAAAAAACATCAAGTAGGGATCTTGTAAATCCTATAATATAGAGAGACATAGTTCTCTAGATCTTTTCTTTGTAACTATAGACAGTAGATGATGGAAAGTAATATGAAGCAATCTTTTGACCACAATTTCTGATAGTTTCGGCTATCAAAGTTTCTCGAACTATACTGACCTGATTTCCTTTTAATCAAGGATATGTAGGCAACCTCTGAAGCAAGGTTCAGTCATCTTTTTCAAAATGTCTTCATCGGAGTTTGAAACAGTAAAAAATTAGCCACTTCGTTCACTTTTTTTGCTTGAAAACTCTTCATGTTTCCAAGCAAAGAGGGGCATGCAGTGAACACTTAATTTTTGACGTGTTTATTTTACTCCTATAATATATAGTAATGTATTCTCTTATATTTTCTTGGTATTTTGAGTTGTTCGTCTTTGTTTGTATTTTTTTTAATTGGTCCAAATGACCCAATTTTGATTGAATTGGGTTGATTTAAATCAAATTCTGACAGCCCAATCAATTTTGATCCCGTCCAATAGAAATGGTCAAGATTGAATCTCAACCATTCATGATAGTTTGATCCAAGGGCTCCTATGTGACCCTACCAAAAAATACAAAACTCCAAAAATCAAATTTTTTTATTAGATTTTATTTTCTTTTCCCCTTTGCTTCCACCTGCCACCGGCCGGCCACCGCTGCCACCGGCCACCGCCCTTTGGCCGGAAAAATCTCCAAAAAAATTTACCATTTCTTCCTTTCACCCTTCTCTACACAAATTCGCAAACCATTCATCCTTATCCAGAGCCAAACTCTGTAGATCTAAGAAAAATCAAATATGAATCTTCACTTTTTTCTTTAGATTTACGAAGTTCTGGTCATCCCCATCCTATACCCTTTACATAAATGTGTAGAGCTCTTCAAGGGCTATCCTTTGTTATAAATTTTATGTCCAAAATTCGTCAAAAAAAATTCGGCGACCTTCATTCACCCAAAAATTTATGTCAATCTTTTCCCCCTCTCATCCTCTATCCGAATCCGTCATTATCACCTTTTTTTTTAAAACAGTATAAGTCATTTTGGTGCCGGATTTGTATTGTTTTGTTAGTGTTCTTTAAGTTTTATCATGTTGAAGTTTTGCTTGAATTTTATTTTATTTGAATTTTTGTTTTTATTTTCTGCCTTATTTGTTGTGTTTGATCTTCAAAATAGTTTATATGTTTGGATTTTGTGTTAGTGGTCTGATTTTCTTTTGATTTTTGGGTCTTGATCAAATGGGTCTACATTTTGGGCCTATTTTAAATTTTCAAATGACTCATTTAGCTATTATTCAATTAAGAGCAACTTTCACATATAGCAAACATAAAAATCATATTTGTATGTTATAGCTATAGTTTTCATAATTGCGCTCCATAGCAAATTTTATGTTTGCTATTGAGCTTTTGATTTGTATAATTCGCTACAAACATCCAATTTTATACAAATTGTTTAGTTTTGTATAAATTCATTTATACATTGTAATTTGTATAATAAGATCTGTATTTAAATAATTATAAGTATATAGGACGAAAATATGTATTTGTATATACATTTTTCTCTCGCTTTATACAAACACAAACGCATTTTATACCTAAATGTATAAAATGGCTAATTGTATACCGAAAATGGTTAATTGTATATGGCAAAAAACAGGGATGTTTGCTGCTAATTACAATTAAAATAAACTATGGCTATATCATTTAATTTGAATTAATAGTTTGCTATTTCATACAATTTTCCCTTCAATTAATGAATAAAAGAAATGGGTCATCTAAAAGGGTATTTTGGGCGTATTTTAAATTTTCAGATGACCAATTTAGCTATTATTCAATTAATAAATAAAATAGGTCATCTAAAAGGCTTTTTAATTAATTATTATCTTAGAAAAATAGAAAGAAAAAAAAAAGAGAAAATTCTATTGGCCATCTTGGGTGGCACCTTGGGAAGACAAAGAGTCTAATGCATGCATTGACTCTTAAGTTTTCAAGAAGAATGAGTGTTAATATTCACCGCCTATTTAAACACACTTTTCTTTCATTTCAAAGAGGACAAAAAAGAACAAGAACAAAAATTAGAAGAGGGAAAATCATAAGAATAGAGAGAAAAAAAAGTCTTCTTCTAAAAGAAAAAAAAAATTTCATCGTTGGTGGTCTTTGGGAGTTCAATTAAATTTTGCTTCCATCATTGTTTTGACATCATCTCTTTAGGTATATCTCTTTCCCTACACAACATAACTTCAAAAAAATAATGAAACATGTTTATATTTTTGATTAAGAAAGAAGAAGAGTATTTTCCTTTTAAATTTGGAATTACCAGGTGACTCGGAACACCTAAAAAACTCAATTCCAAGTGGCGATTCAAAAAATAAAAATAAAATATTTTTCCTGTGCTTTATTTTTTTTATTAAAAAAATACCCGTCACATCTTTAACTATTGTAAAAAATGAAGTGGTGTGACAAATATGAAAGTGATGATATGATTATTAATGAAAATGACGAACAACCGACTCAGGATAACAAAGTCATGTGTTTCGTCTACTTCACTATGTATGGAATGGTTGGACTAACTCCGAACTACCACATTGCTCCAGTGTCATATACAATACTTGTTATTATTGCAACAAAGATTCATGATCCAACTTGTTGCAGAAGTCATGAATCTTGTTATTCTATCTTGCTCTGTAATATAAAATTTATAGTTAGTTTTGATAGTTTTTAGAATTTATGGGTATAAATCACAATTTAAAAAAAAGTAAAATATATTTTTCAAATACTATGGTCAAAACACATGGTGATTAATAAAAGGGAAAAGGGTCAAAAATACCCCTCAACTTTGGTTTATAGTTTGACTTTACCCTCGCCGTTAAAATAAAGTTAATTTTACCCCTCCCGTTACTAATTTCACCAAAATTACCCCTCATTTGACGAAATCCCCAAAATTGACCCAAATTACCTGAATTTTAAAAAAAAAATCCTATTTCTTATTTTTAACCCAATGTCCCGACCTGCCCGACCCATTTAGAGGATAACTCACTCCCCTTTTACCCATTCTCTCAAATTTTCCATATAACTTCTCCTCCATTGTTCTTCATTTCTCTTCCCTCTATTTCAAAATCAAACTCTACGTTCATCTCCACAAGTAATATTTATCCACATTTTTCGTAATTCGATTATCACATTGAAATTCGATTAATTCGATAATCATTTTTTTTAATACTCTTAAGTTACACAAGTTTGTTTACCAATAAATTTCATTCTTTCTATGTTTCCTTTTGCCACCCAACTTCCATTTCTGAATTTCTCCATCAAACCTAACTCTAAAAGCTAAAACACAGTTCTCCAATTTCGTAGATTTTTCAGTTTTTTTATCCCCAAATCTATCTGGGTTTATAGAAAAGTAGATAAAAATCGAATCTGTGTGTTCTTCTTCCTGCAGTACCCAGAAGGACGTCTTCTTGTTCCAGCAGTAGCCAGCGAGAAATCGAACAAAATCGCGATCTCAATCCCTCTCTTTGTACGAGAAAATTCTCAAATCGGGAGAGATGGAGCAATCTTGCTCGCATCTCGTTCGTACGAGAAGATTTTTCGAGAAACAAGAAAGGAAGGAACTTGTGGAGATGAACGTAGAGTTTGATTTCAAATTAGAAGGAAGAGAAATGAAGAACAATGGAGGGGAAGTTGTATGGAAAATTTGAGAGAAAGGGTAAAACGGGAATAGGTTATCCTCTAGAGGGGTCGAGGCATTGGGTTAAAAATAAGGAATAGGTTTTTTTTTTAAAATTCGGGTAATTTGGGTCAATTTTGGGGATTCCGTCAAATGAGAGGTAATTTTGGTGAAATTAGTAACGGGAGGAGTAAAATTAACTTTATTTTAACGGCGAGGTTAAAGTCAAACTATAAACCAAAGTTGAGGGGTATTTTTGATCCTTTTCCCTTTACAAATTGATGATCTAAAAAGGGGTATTTGTGATCAATTGGATGGGTG
>NW_006238988.1:908091-910025 GCF_000226075.1 Solanum tuberosum | reverse complement strand
GGGGGAGGGGGAGGGGGAGCGGGAGGAGTAGGGTTATAATGGGCAATAGAAAAAAAGTGTTCCCATGTGCATCTCCGGATTCAGGATAGTAATCAAATAAACTATCTTCCTCTATACACTTTGCTCTTTCACTTGTTCAAGCCATCCATTGCCTCTCTCTCTCTTTCTGTCTAGGGTTTCTTTCAAAGTTTTATCTATTCAAAACAACTCAATCTTGCTAAATATGTTTAGATTTCAGTCACAATGAGATTTTTTTGGACTCAATCGCCTTGATATACTTGCTTATTTATTGTTCTCTTCTGTTTGATTTGAAGAAAAGATTTGGATATTCTTGTTTGTACTATGACTTCTACTGTTCCAGCAAAGTCTAGTAACCCACTTCACAACTTTGATTTACCATACTTGAAATGGAAGAAGAATCAGCACTCAAACAATCACCAGCGCCGCCGATCAAATAAGCTTTCTTCAGATTCATCTTCCCCGTCGCGCCATCATTCGCCACAGCGTCAATCACAATCTCACTCTCCAATGCGTGAATCCATGGCGGCGCGTCAGTCTCCTATGCGTGATTCTGTTGCACGTCAGTCTCCCATGCGAGAGCCTATTCTGGGGTTTCGTCAGTCTCCCATGCGCGAATCATCCTCTCCGATGCGTGATTTGGTTGTGGCGAATCACCGGTCTCCGATGCGTGATTCTGTTGTGGCGTCTCACCGGTCTCCGATGAGTGATTCTGTTGTGGCATCTCGCCGGTCTCCGATGCATGATTCTGTTGCGGCGGCATCCCGACGGTCTCCGAAGTCTGAATTTGTTGCTGCGGCTCGCCAGTCTCCGACGTCTGAATCCATTACGGCGTTTCGCCAGTTTTCCATGCGTGATTCCGTGCCTCCACGTCAGTCTCCGATGAGGGAGTCTGTGCTGCCGCGTCAGTCTCCAATGCACTGTGAATCTGTTCCTGAATCGGACAAGGACAGAAGTGTTGTTGAGTATCGTAGGCATTCACGAATTTCAGCACCTGAAAGTACGAAGAAAGGGATCTGTGAGAAATCAGATAAGAAGCATAAAGTAGTAGAGGTGGATGCGGCTGGGAATAAAGAAGGTAGATCGAAAATCTTGCTCAAAATTCCTCGGAAAAACAAGGCCGAGGAAATCCATGAAGAGCAAAAGGGTGATGAATCTCAAGAGGTTACTGCAGACGAGGAAGCTGCTGAAGATACAGCACCAAAGACGTGGAATCTGAGACCCAGAAAGGCTGTACAAAAATCATTGAATGTGAATGGAGGTCCATTTCGAGCCAGTGGATCGGTGATACAGGAGAACAAATCTCAATCGCCTCACATGAATGTGAACAAGCCAGAAAATAATGAATCCAACCCTCCGAAAAAGGTAAAAAGGCCTAGGTTTTCGATAGCCCTCTCCAGAGAAGAAATTGATGAAGATATATATGCTATGACTGGATCAAAGGCTACAAGAAAACCTAAGAAGAGAGTAAAGACTGTTCAGAAACAACTTGATGTGAGAATTTATCATCACTTTCTCCGCCGTCAATTTTGCCTTGTGGTTATGGAATGATCTGAATTTGTTTTCTTACTTCTTCTTTGCAGACGCTCTTCCCTGGTTTATGGCTAGCTTCAATAACTCCTGATTTGTATAAAGTTTGTGAAAATGTTCCAAAGGTATAGTTCACTGTTCAATAAAATTACATCTCTTGTATTCTCACTATGTTTGTAACAACCTGATTTTCCTTGCAGGGTTAAAAGCAATCCTTCAAAGGTGGTGGTTGTCCTTCGAATGTCCTTTGCTTTTTGTGGAAGTTTGAAGGTGATGGCTTCCAAATTTTATGATTGCATTTGGAGGTATAATCAGTTCTTATCTGTAAAAGAAACATGAAAAGGAATAATAATCCTTTTTTTCCCAGCACTAGTTTTTCATTAGGT
>NW_006238988.1:892340-897739 GCF_000226075.1 Solanum tuberosum | reverse complement strand
GTAAGGGGGTGGGGTGGTAGGGGTTGGGTGAGGTAAAAAACTATCTTAAAATTTGAAATATTTTTCAAAAATAATTTTTATTTTTTATATTTTTTTGTTTGGGGGAGTGGGGTCTGGATTGAGGGTAGGGGGTTGGTTTGGGGGTAGGAGTAAAAAAATATTTGAAATTTATAAAAAATAAGAACATTTAAAAAAATTAATTTCTTATATTTGGATGGTGAGGGTCGGGTAAGAAAAAATATTGAAGGATAAAATAGAGTTTTGGAAAATGTTTTCCTTCATTTTTGAAGAGAAATTATTTTTCTTAAATTTGAAGAAAATGATAACATTTTCCAAAACATTTCAGCCAACCAAACATGGAAAAATTGAAAAATATTTTCCTTTGTATCAAACACACCCTTAATCTCCTAATAGTTTTTAAAAAAAATTATATTAGAATTATCATATCTAGGTCAATTGATTAAATTCATATAGAAAAATTCTATAACTTTTTTGTTATCTTATTTATCCCAGTCAAAAATTGTAATTTGTTAATGGGAAAATTTCATATATGACAAACAGATTTTTTAAAATAATGCTCTATGGGTATAATTTATATAATTACATTTCATGGGTATAGTTTAGTTTGCTATTAAGCATTTATTTTGTATATAACGTTTTTTGGTTAAAAATTTATACAATATTTTATTTTTTAAATAAACTGAATCATGAGCGCTAAAAACGGCAACAAGAAATTTACATAATCCCATTATTTAAGCTAAATGTCCAAAATCAAATATTTTTTTCCAAAAAAGAGTTCTACAGCGATAGAAAGTCCATAACATCTTGTCTCCTCAAACGATTAAAGCATCCCTTTAATCAATAATTTTGTATATTCAACGCCAGATAATCGTTTCTTTCAAGGAAACTTCATGTATTGAATCGGCAAGGAAGTATACAATTGATTTGTATAGTATATGGTTAAAATTTTGAATAACGAATAATTTTTGTTTTGTTGATTTTGATGTTTCACAAAAAATTGTATTCGTTTATACAAGATTAGAGAAATCGTATATTAACAATTCTATTCTTTTTTTTTGTTTGAAAAAAAGTTGAATGATACGATTTGTATATATGTATTGTATATGATTCGAATACAATTGTGTTCTTTAATGTGAGTAATTTTTGGTATTTTATACGATTACTTATATGTATACATATAAACTTCAAGCAATTTGTATAAATACATATCAATATACAAGTGTGATTTAGGCAGAAACAATACATAGACTTCAAAATAAAAATTGTATATAACTAACAAAATATACAAATATCAATATATTTGCACATGAATCTAATTCCCAATAAAAATAAATTAAAGATACAAAATGTTTCAGTTAAGTGTTGCATACTATTATATGCTTTTATACAAAACTAAAACATTTGTATAAATGAGCTATATTTGTATTTGCATTTTCTTTGTATATAACTATAAACTTATATGTATATGAGTATGCGTATATGAATATGCTACTTAAATATACAAAATATACAAATACCTCAAGCAATATCTGTATATATTAACTCAATATACAAATCACTATATACATAAATACTTCAAGCTATTTGTATAAACACAAATCAATATACAAATATGATTTAGGCAGAAACTGTACATAGACTTCAAATAAAAAATTGTATATAACTAACAAAATATATAAATATCAATATACAAATGTGATTTAAGCATAAAATATATATCTATACTTCAAGCAGTTTGTATAAATACATATCAATATACAAGTGTGATTTAGGTAGAAATTATAAATAGACTTCAAAATAAAAATGTATATAACTAGCAAAATATACAAATATTAATATACAAAATGTGATTTAAGCATAAAATAAACATACATTTCATGCAAATCATGTTCCTGATGTTCTTCAGATTTGTCAATTTCCAATGAAGCAGATTCACTCTCCTTTGAATCACTGTTTATGGCTTTTCTCTTACTTCCTCCTTGAACAATTTTAATGTCGCTAGCCTTCGTGTGGTTGATGGCTTTCTGAATTGTTATTGGGTCATTTTTTTTCTTGAATCTCAATTCTTCAATAGATTGTTCATCTTGAACTTGTTTAGATTTTGCCATAGACCCTACATTGACCCCAAAATTCTGAGTTAAACCCATTAAAAATGAAGGTGGATTGTCAATAAGATTGACATGCAATGACATACCTCTCGTAATCCTTATAGATGGAGATGAATCATCTATTCTGATTTTGAAAAACTTATAATTTGATAAGTAAGAAAGATTTTTATTTTTTTAAAATATGAAAAAACTAACAAGCATAATACATATACAATTGTTGAAGAATGAAAAAAGAAAAAAAATGGATTCACCCATGATTTTGACGGTTACCTGCGAAAAGTGAAAGCACGACTGGAGGGAGAAGGTGAAATTCGAAATTCAAATTAAAAGTGGAAGAGTGATTTTAGGAGAAAGATATGGAATGGGGATAGGAGAGATAAATTTAATATTGTATAAATTATATACAAAAGCATATGAAGGATTTTGTTGGTTCGATATGCAAAGAGGTGGTGGGTCCCATTAATTATGGCAAAAAAATTGAAATTATATTTACTGACAGTAAATAAATTAAACTATACCCTTATTAACTAATTACTTAGGGATATTTGCCAATTCACGTAATTTTGGCGTGACACCCTTTTTTTTTAAAGCTCAATTCTTTATTCAATTGTTCACATAAAATTCTGATCGAACCCCAAAAAAAGACGCTCATTATCTAACCCAACACAAAACTATACGATAAAAATCATTTTTTTAACCTGTTAGCGCTTTCTCGTACATGAATGAGAATTGAGAATGTAAAATAATATTTATTGCATTCATTTTCATGCAATTGATTGTGCATATGAAAATGCAAAGTAAAATTTCACATTCACTCTATTAAATTAATTGTGCTAATGAGAATGCAGATATTCATTCTCTTGAATTCATTGTTCAGAAACTTATGGAGATATTCAACTGATATTTCATTTACTTTCTCATCAAAACGTACAATTCTTATACATATATATTTGATGTCTTCTTTTAATAAGAAAGCACATTCACATAATATTATCTCCTTTGTTAACTTTCTCACACACTTTATCTTTCATTTGCCTTTTATTTTTGTTAATTTCTGGGCAATAGTACTTGAGTAATTCCAAACTTTTAACTTTGAATGCACGTGTTTGGAAGAGTTGTACCTTGGAGAGTGATCGACCTTAACGATTTGTATCGGAGTCGTGTCAAAATCTCTTTCAAGATAATGAGTTGTCACGACATAGTATTTATGATAATTTGATTACTATTTTTAATTTCAATCCAATATCAAATATTGTAGTATTTTCATCAATAATTTAAAATTGATTTTCACTTATAATATTGAACAAATGGCCAATTTCACAAAACTCTCCCAGACATGTCAAAAGCTTGATCCATTGGATGAAAATAATTTTAAATGTTGGTCACAAAAAAAATGATTTTCTTTGAACAATTAAAATTTGATTGTGTTTTATTTAACGAACCTCCCGCTGATTGTTCTAACACTACTACTAGTTTCCGCAATGTTATGGTTATTGATGCTGCTGTTTAAAATAAAGTCTGAAAAAAATAACAAAATGGTTAGAGGATATTTGCTTAATCATATGACTAATTTTTTATTTGATTTGTTTGTTAAGTATAAATCAGTTAAGGAAATAAGGGACAGTTTAAAAAAAATGATGCGGGAAAAATATTGAATTAAGTTTCAGATGATTGACAATAAGTATATCATAGAACAAGTTGATGAATATGAGAATTTGATTGTTGATGCTCTCAATGATGATATGAAGATGTGTAAGATTTTTCAAGCTAATTTTATGCTTGAAAAAATTCTGGCATCTTGAAGTAATTATAGAAATCAATTAAAACAGAAGAAAAAAAAATTTGACTCTCCAAAACTTATTAATCACATGCAAATTGAGGAGACAAATCATCTCAAAAATAAAATTGAAGTTCTTTCTCTTAATTCTTTTAAAGCTAATCTTGTGAAATCTTCTAATGTTGTTGTGAAAGATAGATTCAAAGACAAACATAAGAAAATTTTGAAAAAGAAACATGTGAAGAAAAAAATCACTTTAACAAGCTAGAAAGTCAGATTCAAAAATCAAAAGTTCCTTATTTTTTTTGTAAAAAGCTTGATTGCAGGACTATCCAGTGCTATATAAAATAAGGGCTAAATTCAAAGCAAGGAGGACAAAGTGATATCCAAGTTCATCTTGCTGAGGAAAATGAAGTGATTCCTGCTGTAATCAACGAGGCAAACTTATTTTTGAAGCTAATAAAATAATTATTTTTCGAGACTAAGAATTATTTGTATTGAACATTGTTCGATAGACCGTCAATAATGTAAGTATTTCGATTCTATTTATATTGTTGAGTTTATTAATTTGTGTTATAGTAGACTAGGTCATAATAATATTGCTTCTATTAAAAATAAAAAAAAATGAAATTAATTCATATAGTAAAAATTGATGACTTTCTTGAATGTCATGTGTGTAGAAGCAAAGCATGTCAAGAACTCTATCAAATTTGTGTTACTATTAGAAAGTATGAATTGCTTGATATCTAATATATTAAAACTTTAGCAGATTTCAAGAACACTATTAGCAAAAATAGAAAAAAGTTTTATATTACTTTTGTTGATGACTCTTCTAGATACACTAAGGTATATCCTCTTAAGTTTAAAGACGAGGATAAAAGTATGTTCGTGAAATTCAAAGTAGAAGTGAAAAATCAATCAGACAGAAAAATCAAGAGATTTATATCTGATAGGAACGATGAATACAATACTAAACTCTAAAATAATTTATAAGAAAAATAATGTTATTCATAATGTTAGTGTCCCCATATTCCCAACAAAATGACGTAGCCAAACAAAAAAATAAAATCTTTCAAAAATGATGAATTTATGATTTTAAGTTCAGATCTATTTGATAATATGTGGGGTGAAACAGTCCTGTCGACATGTTATATTCTTAATAGAATTCCTCATAAAAAATTGGACAAGAGCTCATATGAGCTGTGAATTTTCTTTTTCCTAACTTAAAATTTCTGAAAGTATAGGATGTTTGGCTAAGGTTGGTCTACCCAATTTTAAACAAGTTAATACATGTTCTAAGACTTTTGACACTATCTTTATTAATTATGATTAAAATGGTGTTGTATATAGATTTATGTCTTTGAATGATCATTATATTTGTGAACCGAGAGATCAAAATTTTTTGAGCATATTTTTTCTTTGAAATATAATATGTTTAGTGATGTACAAATAATATATATATATATATATATATATATATATATATATATGTT
>NW_006238988.1:879834-891190 GCF_000226075.1 Solanum tuberosum | reverse complement strand
ATATATATATATATATATATATATATATATGTTAATTCTCATGTTGTGTCTTCATTTGTTATTTCTAATGATCAAGAAAATGAACTTAAAAGGAGTAAAAAGCATACAATTGAGATTAGCTATAGTTCTGATTTTATCACTATTATTTTTAACTAAAATACGAATATTGATTATTTAAATGATGAATTGTTGCCTATCTACTTGATATAAGAAGACCCTAAGACTTATGATGAAGTAATGAGATCATGATGTTTTGAAAAGAGAATATTAAAAGTGAATTAAAGTCTATAATTTTTAATCATATTAGGAACATGTATGATTTACGAAAAAATTATAAATCCATAAGCATCAAGTGAATATTTTTTAAAAATAATTAAACTTAATGGTATAATAAATAACTATAAGTATAGGCTAGTGATTAGGAGATTTAACTAAAAAAATGTTGATTACTTTGATACTTATTCTCCTATGACTAAAATAGCAACTATTAGGACTATTATTACTTTAGCCTCTATTCATAGTTTAGTGGTACACCAAATAGATATCAAAATGAATATTTTTAAATGGTGATTTAGAGAAAGAGGTCTATATGACTCAATCTAAAGATTTTGTAGCTTTAAGACAAAAGCATAAATTATGCAAATTGAAAAAGTTCTTGTATGGACTAAAAAAAAGCACCTAAGCAGTTATATGAAAATTTTAATATCATAATAGCAGATAATGACTTTAACGTCAATTCATCTGATATTTGTATTTATTCTAAAATGATATGTTCAGATTGTGTGATTATATATACGTATGTAGATGCCAAGTTAATCTTTCGCCCTAATATGAATGTTATTAACGATACTAAAAACTTTTTGTCTTCTAAATTTAAAATGAAAGATCTTGGAGAAGCATATGTGATTTTGACCACTCGAAAGATGTGAATATTAAATATTCAACATATATTGAAGAACTAGAAAATTCTTCAAGAATCTTTTTGTTACTTGTTCTCATGATAAATTGATTGGATCACCTTATATTGGGACTAAATATCTAAATTCTGAAAGTATAAAAGGTGAATATGGGTCCGTACACTTGACATGTGATATGATAAATAGATGCATCTATAAGATAATCACATATACGTTTATTTTCAACCTACAGTTTGACATTCACAAAATTATTTGTGCAAAATAATTGAGTTAAGAGCACAACTTTCAGAATATATAATCAAGACAATTCATCTTGATAATGTGGATAAATATCCAAGCTGATGTGATATTCAATGCCTCATATAAATAGTCAATCATTGTTTATGAGAACAAAGCTTCATGGTCTGAAATATAATATATTGCGTACAATAGTAATTATATGGATCACACCAATAAAATATGATTAATTTTTCTCTTAATTTGTTTATGATCTGGGACGAAATATTTTCCATCTAATATTTTGATGTGCACATATGATTAGTAGATATATCATGATGCACAAAGATGGATTCTCCAAAATAGAATGGGATTTATGTTAGTGTGTCTAACATAACGGGGAGATAATATGTAGCCAAGGGTTGCAAATGCTCTTATTAAATGTCCCTCAAGGACAGAGTCTATGACATGCATAAAGATTGATAGACCAATTGATTCTACATAACATAATCCTTAAAAAGGAGGAGGAGCAAAGGATCAAAATGATCATAATGAGGAGGTAATGTACTCTTGAAGAGCTTATGACACTTCCTGAAACCTGATAAGAAGAGTAGGTACCTGAAAATAATGAAGTCGTGAGATCGCAATAAGTTATGTCATATTGTGAACCCATACAAAGTAATATTTCATCGAAGATATCTTTGATACAATAGCACATAATATTTTAAAAGATTATGAGGATTTAAATTCTACAGTCTATTAAAGCATGTTGACATAGAAATGTTTATCAAGTGAAAAGTGAAATGATATATCTTGGTAAGCGTAAAGATTATTTGATTTGCAGTCTAGACACTAGAAGATGTCATACATTTAATATTGAATGTTGTCACTTGACAAAATTGATATGAAATCCCTAAAGGATTCATATTAAAAGCTAAAACATATGCAAAGTTTTGAAAAACTTGTTTATAATCCTCATATAGATTAAATCAATCAAGAATCTTTTGTATTATTATGCAAGTTGATTGTTTGAATTGGAACTTTGAGTTTTCAAAATATAATTGATTATTTGCTTAAAGAAGTGGAAGTGGGGAACTTGCAGAATTCTTTGATTCTGAAGAGATAATTCATAAAAAGAGATAGCACGAAACACATTTCGCCAAATCTTTCTACACACATGAGCTCCCAAGAATGGTGATATCAACGTGCAACATATTTGTTCAAGTAATAATATGGTTGATTTATTCATCAAGTTTGTACTAACTATAACTTTCGAGAAGATGGTGCACAAGCTTGAAATGAGAAGATTCACGTCTTTGGATTGATGATCTCATTCGGGGGAGTTAATATGTGATGTACTCTTTTTCCCTCAAAAGGTTTTTGTCCCATTGAATTTTCCTTGTAAGATTTTTAATGATGCATCCAAAATGTGTATTATTAGATATGTGTACTCTTTTTTCTTCACTAAAAAAAATTTCAGTAGATTTTTACCTAGTAAGATTTGAACGAGGCATATAATCTATCAAATAGACATTCAAGGGGAGTGTTATAAACATATTTGTATTCTAGTGAATGTCTATTTATCGAGATTCCTTCGGAGAGAAGTTAGGAATCCTAATTGGGAACTAAGTCAGTTTTCCCCTATAAGTAAAGAAGTTCTCCTACATTGAAATGAATATGTGGTATACCTCAATTTCTAAATATCATTCAAGATGAATATTCTCTCTTCTCCCTACTACTTTATTCTTCTTATGTTTTATATAGTTTCATAACAGATTATATTCACATGTCTAAGGTTTTGCACTGTTAAATTTTGTGAGTGTTTTGAAACAAGATGCAGTAAATTTTCTTAATTGTTTCTTTTTAGTGAGCGTACACGCAAAATTTGATATTCACATTGAAGTCCTGAATCACACATTACAGAATTCATTCTAAAAATTTTAGAAATACGCTTCCAACAAAATTTAATTAATTCAAGGATGAAACAATTCAGCACTACACCACAACTCATATTAATGTTGGATAAACAATATTAATATCTCAAAAAGAAGTGTCTAGATTCTTCTTTGACTATCATTCAAAAGGGTCTTAATTTTCTAATTGACTAGACCTTAATTAGTCATTATATGATTCTTAATATTCATAATGACTGGACTGTTACATATCTTCTTCATTTGTCTTGATGGTTCTTTAATAATATTTCCTCTATTAATTTCTCAATTACTAAAGAGACATTATGGCTACAAAAGGAACTTTGATTGGCTGATGTTGTAGCCAACAATCTGCTATTGATCTTTCTTATACAAAAGTTCGAGCAAGCTCGGTTCGATATATATTACTTTATTTGTTTTAATTTATGTGATATGAATAAAATTGAAGAATTAATTAAATATTTAAATATTTTTTGTTGTTAATTATTTTTATAATATTTTTAACATACTTTTAAAATAATATTTGTGGCACATGTGATATTTTCTTTATTATTGTAATTTATAATACTTTTAATGTAATTTTCAAATAATATATTTTATTCACTCTATCACAACTTAATTATGTGGCACATGTGAAATTTTGAAGTCAACCAAATATGTTTTTTAATTATTTTAAGTTGTTAATTATTGTGACGTATAGTACTCTTAATTTACATAAGTTTTAAATAATATATGTTATTTTCTTTGTCCAAATTTATGTGGCACATGTGAATACTTTAAGTTGTGATTTTTAGTACTATTAACGTAATTTTTAAATAATATATATTATTCCTTTTGTCCCAATTTATTTTGCACGTGTAAAATTTCGAGAGTTAATCACATTTCTAATACGCTTTTCAAATATTTTAAGATGTTAATTATTGTAATTTATAGTACTCTTAATATAATTTTCAAATAAAATAGTACAAGTGAAATTTTGAAAGCTGACCAATTTTTTAATATTTCAAGTTGATTTTTAGTACTATTTTTGTAAATATATAACATATAAAATTAAAACGAATAAAATACTAAATGTAAATAAAGGAACTTGTAGGAGAAGGGAAAACCAGTCAATTGACCGACTGACCTTAGGCTCCTCAACATTCTGTCTTATATTATAGAGCAAAATCTCAAACTCTCAACTCCTTTTCTTTTGGTAGAAGAGATATGAACTCAAGTTCTTTCTTCATATTCTATTGGTGCGTTGAGTTTTCTTCTTTAATCTTTTGTTAGATTTTGACTTCTAATTTTATATTAAAAGAATTTGTTAAATTCTTAGAAATACACCTATATTAGGTGAAATATTTTTACACGTAATGTCTTTTGACATGTCTCAAGCTATGAAAAATTCCTTATAAATGTTCATAATAAAATATTTTCCGTAATATTTCCAGCCGATGATTCTCAGTTGCTGAAAATCTTTAACACAACTGATCAATTTGAAAAATATATCGACAGCAGCGGATCTAATAATTGAAGATGAAAATTGTGTCCAGGAATTCAGGTTAATAATTATAAATTTAGGTTGAATTATATCAATAAATAGTATCAATTCATATGGGTTAGGTAATTTAATAATATTAGATTAATACATAATTTTTTAAAAATAAATTCCACCTATTCAATCGTTAGTTTTAAGAGTATTTTTAGTAAAAAAAAAAATAACATTAAAATTATTTTTAGTTCAATAAGTAAAATAAAAAATTAAAATTAAATTCAATACAGACTTTTCTGTTTTATTTTTAAGTGGTGGGAGAGTGAATTGAGAAATGTGAGTAAAATAAGTGGTCGATTCAAAGTTTACGATTAGTTCAAAGTTCAAACACCAAATATGTTGAATTAGTCAAAGTTTCTCTACCACATGTTTTTCCGGATAATATCATTGACGTGTACCCTTTTTCTTTATTAATTTTACTTGCATTATTGTTGTTTTTAAAAAAAAGTATAAACGTGGGTACCACCAATTTTGGAGACTTGTATTTATTACTATTATTCACAATTTAACATGTAGCAAATTTTGGAATTATTAAGGGGCTAGAAGTAAGTATTTCTTCATTAATATGTCTGCTTTTAATAAATGATATTAGTGTAACTATCCACTCTTCACGCCGTCCTAAAAATTATACTCAATCTATTTCATTTTATGTGACACTTATTTTTTATAGTCCATCCCAAAAAATGTTATTTTACTATAATTAAATAAAATTTACCACAAGTTTTAAAAGTTTTTTTTTTCAAGTCAAAAGATGCCACATAAAATAAGACGAAGGGAGTATATAATATAATTAAATATTAATTGGTATTATATAATTTTATATAAGAAACAATAATTGTCTTTTCATGATTCTTTAGATTATATATGTGTCTTTTTTATCGAATGAATATGTGTGAGACGACAGTAAATTAGATTACTCATTTAAATTAGTGTAAAATATCAACTTAAATAAGAAATGATTAAATTAGTGTATAATATCAGCTTAAAAAAGAAATGAAAAAAATAACGTAAAAATTTAGTAATAAACTTAACCGATAAAATCATCGAGAAAATTGAATAAATGACATATTTAAATGTTGTTATTACTAGTTTTAACAGGATTTTTAAGTTTTCAAAGTTTTAACATTAGAATACTAACACCATCTAACATATTTAGTTTTATTAAAAGATAGGTGTAAACAATAAATAAAGAGCAAACTACATAAATCCACTAGATTAGGTCCTAAACCATATTTCGATAGTTTTAAATATTATTTTCTAAATCATATTCCGTCCTTTGGATATATGTATCGGACGGTTGTCCTTTGGATACATATATCATTACTCGCCAGATACATATATCCGACAGTTTGAATATTCGAGATACATGTTTTATTAGTTTTGAATTAAATGTGTGTAACTGATTTCATTAATTAGAGGAATCATTGAGGCTTAATTAACAACTCTAACATATCTAGAGATTCCTTAGTGTATCAACTTTAACAAATCATCCTAAAATAATGAAATCATAAAACCAAACTAATTCTCTAATTGTATACTTCATCCATCTTCTTGGCATCAATTTGTTTTTTTCTCTTCCTTGCTATTGTGAGTTTTTTCAACATTGGCCAATATCACCATATTACTTTCTATGCTAGATTTTTTCCTTTGGATACAAGCATCATTACTCGTCAGATACATGTATCCGTCAGTTTGAGTATTCGTGATACACGTTTACTATTGAATTAATTGAGACTTAATATCTTAGATACATCAAAAGGAAGAGTCGATTCGAATAATCGAGTGCATGTTTACAATATCAAATTAATTGAGGTCCAATATCTTAGATACACGAAAAGGAACAACTCTATACTAGATACATGATAATAATGTAACAATAATAACAAACCTCTTTATATAATGATGATTACCAAGATTCAGTTTTAATAGTTGAAGATGAAAACGTGATTTGAGAGGATGAAGGGAGAGAAATGGTGGAGCTAAGTGGTGGAGGACGTGGGAGTGGGGGTGATGAGAGCTACGGTTGGATAAGGTGATTGGCATAGGGATATGACTAGAGAGAGAGAGAGAATATTCAAATTTATTAATGTGATTGATAGAGGGATATGGCTCTCTCTCGAGAAAAAATTCAAATTGTCAATTGACTATTAATTTAGGTATTTGAATGTATAGATAATTAATTAATCCTATTTTTAAGTGATTTGTACATTTGATTGTATATAATTATTTGAAACTAGAGGTAAGATTAGTATATATGGTAGTGATGTATATCTAGTTAATAATTTTTCCATAAATAAATTAATAATATATTGATGATAATATATACTTGTCGTGTATAAGTGTTGGAATATTGCATTCGATAACTCTCTCAATTAGTTTGTTTTGTCCTATTAATCTGAAAATTTTATTTTTCTTACTTCTTTCTGTTGACATTTTTAAGTATTTTTTTTTAGTGGTAGATGATAATGTTATCTACTGTGTTCAGGAGAGTGACAACCCTTCATTTCCTAGTCACACCTTTAAAACTCAACAAACCCCCACATGAATACGGAATGACTATTGTTAAAACATATGCATGAAAAATTGCGTGATTCGTAACTAAGGATTGATTGCATCTAGATAAGTGGGTTTTCCTTTGAATTTCCATAGTGAACATATATCGGATATACTCGGTCAATCGGTAGATTTGATATCTTTGAACCGTAGAACTTTGGTGTATACCTAGACAACATAAGTCACACAATCAACCCTTGAACTAATTTTGGTTCTCATTGTTTTGTTCATTTCAGCCATGAACACATCTTGCTTTATAAGTGCTTGGAGAACTGGCCTTATCGGATTCTCCTTGAAGCGACTTACACTTCACACTTACATAGGTGATTTCTAAATGTGTTATCCCGTAGATACCCCATTTGATATACCATGTATCAAACTTAGAAACCATTAAAAAGTCCTAATGCCTTTATCCTTGTTACTGAACTTTGTCTTATCATGAGATGGACCATAAAAAATAGTTTGACAATGTTGAACCGTCATCAATGACTTTGTTTGATCTCCTTGAACCTAGATCTTGGGATCTCAGTCTTCTAGGTAGAGTTACCGCCACAATTACTCGTCATCGGCCATAGTCTCATTCCCTTTGATAATCTATCAACTCCCTCTCTAATTAGGCCTTTCGTAAGTGGATTCGGCACATTATCCTTTTGACTTTATATAGTCAATTATAATAATTCCACTAGAGAGTAGTTCTCTAACAATATTATGTCTACGTCATATATGATGAGACTTTCCGTTATACATCATGCTCTATGCCTTACCTATTGAAAATTAACTCTCACAGTGTATGCATATTGGAGCTAAAGGTTTGGGCCAAAAATCTTTCAAGAAATTTCGGAGTCATTCAACTTCTTCACTGGTCTTATCTAGAGTGATAAACTAAGTTTTCATAGTAGAGCGAGCGATGCATTTCTGTTTGGAAGATTTCCAAGAGACTGATCCTCCACTTAGAGTAAATACATATCCACTTGTGAATTTTACTTTATTTGACCTAGTGATTCAATTTGCATTACTATATTCTTATAATTCTGTTGAATATTAGTTATAATGCAAAACAATAGTTTTTAAGTATGTTTTAAATACTCAAAAACTCTTTTCATTGTCATCCAATGGGTTTGATTAAGATTACTCGTGAACCGACTCAGTTTACTAATATCACATGCTATATCTGATTGTGTTCACTTCATGATATATATCATACTTCTCAATACTCTATCATAATCCAATTGTGAGTCACTTTTGCCTTCATTCTTTTAAAGAACAAAGTTCACTTCTATTGGAGTCTTGACAATATTGAAATCCAAATACTTGAACTTGTCAAGTACCTTTTCAATCACATCAGTAACTTCCATGTAATTCATATCAAAGTTATTTTCTAGCATATGCTTAGTAGAATTTATGTCAGAAATGTCTTTTTTGATGATCAACACGTCATCAACATAAAAACAAACAATGACCTTGTGATTTGGAGTGTCTTTAATGTAAAAATATTTATCACATTCATTAATCTTGAATTCATTTGCCAACATAGTTTGGTCAAACTTCGCATGTCATTATTTGGGCGCTTGTTTTTAGTCCATAAAGTGACTTAACAAGTTTATTGTAACACCATGTAAAAACTAGTAAGACCTAGCTAAAGCTTAACGGAATCAAATAGGTGAAAGTAGAGTTTCATGTGTGAGTTTAGAGTTGGACATGTGAGTAAATGTTGTAAAACGAGTTCCCGAACTTAGAATGAGGTGTTTAGGGGTTAAACGTTCGGGTACGACTCCCCAAGGACCACCCTAGGGGTCCTTGAGGAGGATCCTAAAGCCTAACCCCCAAAGCTCCCCAAATATTCCCCAATTAGCAAAACCTTGTGAACCACGGATGGGACCTACGAGGCGTAGGTCTATCCATGCCTTGTGGTCTTGCTCCGTAGGTCACGGCCTCATTTTTCATGTATTAGATCCAAACCACACCTTGACAGGACGGTCCGTGGACCCACCCACGGTCCGTGGGTGGGGGGTTCGTGGATCATCATTGTTTTACTGGTTTGGTTCTACCAAGTGTAGGGTCTATTTGGTAAATTGTTAATTAATTAGTTTTCATTAAGGGACGGTTATTATGGGTTTATTTCACTAATATAAAGTAGTTTATCGTATTAAAACACTTTTTAATTAATCATAACCCAAGACCCCAAATCAAATCCCAATTTCCCTGTAGAACTCCATTGAAGACCAAGAGAAGGATTTAAGCTAGGGATTGAAGATGGAGTCTTCTTCATATGAATTTGATGGGATTCTAAGTCTAAGGTATGGGAGTTTTCATCCTTGGGTAGCTATCACCCAATGAGCCCTTTCAAAAGCTTTTATCTCAATTCTAGAAAACCCAATTAGCTAGGGTTTCAACTCAACCCCATGGATTCCTTACAAAGTTGATTTTAAAGGTTGAGTTATGTTTGTTTATGGATGAATTACTGATTTTACATGATTCTAACTTGAATTCTTCAAGAATCTATGAGTTTCCCCAAGCATAGCTATGATCCTTCTTTACATTAAGAATGTTGTTGCAAGTTGGTTCAATTGATTGGATGTGAGTTGATTATGATGTAATTACATTATTTTAGTATGATTCTACAAGTATTCTTGCTTAACCTAAGATTCTAGGGTGAGATCGATATAGCCTAGGGTTATGTCATGAAAGAGGCAAGTTGAGGGTTTAGATATGACCTTCTAAAATTCACGAACTTCTTGATGAATTGCCTTATATTAGATCACCTAATCATGAATTTCTTATGAGTGAATCTTGTAGACATGAACGAACTTGATTAAGTCTTACATGATGAATCATGGTTGAGTAGTATTGAGATTTAGTTTACTTGATGCTATATGACTATAATTGAGTAAGAATGAAGCATGTGGTTAGTCTACCTTGAGAATTAGGTTTACATGATGATCATGTGAGGTGTTGCTTGAGAGTAATGCTCATAATATGAAGATGACTCCTAAGGCTTTAAAGTTAAAAGCTAAAAGGAATGAACTATGAATATTGAGGCTTTAAAGAAGAAAGCTATTATGCATGTTGAATTGTATAAGGTACTATTGTTGATTTACATGGTCTATGATCTTGAATGCAATATATGTGAATGATGCATGATTGTGATATTATGTAAATGCTTATGAACACTTTGAGAGGGAAGTGTCTATGATGATAATGTTGTTGTTGTGTCATTGCAAGGACAATTACACACATACACTCCATGCATAAACATGATTATGATGTATCTATGGTGTCAATTGAAAGCCTAGTTCTCATATGCACCTTTACACATTATTATGCATGAAATGTACATGACCATGATGATCCTATTGTGTTGATTGAAAGTCCATTCTCATGAAAACACATGATCTTGGTGTGAAAGGTTTACTCACATACTAATGACGATTCTAAGGTTGAAAGTCCATTCTCACCTAATTGAATCTATGAGCTATTTTATGAGTTTTGTTGAACGAAGGGTAAAATACTCCTTCAAACATGTAAATCCAATTCAAGACTAAACAAGTAATTTTGGGAAATAATGCTTAGCACCGAGTGGATATGGAAAGTAAGGTAGAGGCCCTCCCGTTATTACAAGAGGCCAGACTCTCTAAATTGTTCTCACGAGATGGAAGCTCCTCCGCCAATACAATAGGTCGGGTTTCTAGAAGAAATCTCCCTATCCCATAACTATGTGCCCACATAGGTCTTTAGCTAGTGGATCCACCTAAAATCTACACATTTATTTCTACCTTAGGCAAGTAGGACACCTTCTATCGATGTGGGGTTACACGACACCAAATTTCATGTAGCTCACATAGTCTATGTCGGTTAAGGCTATATTCCCTCTAATGAACAAGTGACATGAACAAGAACAAGAACATGTGTTATTTACTAGGGTCCCTCTCATTCATACATTGCACAAGTAGGCTTAGAAAGTGGGCATGGTAGGTTTCCCTTATGACATGATGATTATGAGTTATGCATGCTTTATTATGAATTATGAACATGAACATGAATATGACCATGGACTATACTTATGACTTCTTAATGAACTTTACTTAGTGTGAGTGGGGGTATGAGACTTCACTTATACATTGCACAAGTAGACTTATAAATGGGTTATAGTGCGAGTCCCTTATGTTATGAAGTGAAACGACCCCAAAAATGCCCGAAAATGTGCT
>NW_006238988.1:821350-879734 GCF_000226075.1 Solanum tuberosum | reverse complement strand
AGGAAAGACACAGAAATGACCATGAGGGTCATTACAAGACTCAAGAGAAACTGTATAGATAGGAGCTTGTACTTTTATTTTCCTTTTGACTATTAGCTTTCATTATTTTTATGTAAGGATAGGAACCGCGACTTGGAACCTTGATGAAACCTCACTTAACTTCAACCTCATTACCTCATCTCCTTGAACTACATGTGACCTGATTCCCTTATAACCCGGGATATGTAGGATGTCAAAAACCAAGACTCGGTCACACAATTTTTTTTCTTCAAATACAAGTCCGGTCATAATTTGTCACGTTATCTAATTCTTTGTCTGAAAACTCTTCGTGTTTCCAGTCAAAGAGGGGTAAATTGTAGACACATAATTTTTGACCGAACTTAAGTTTAACACCAGACTATTGTAGACACGTAATTTTTTACCGAACTTAAGTTTAACACCATTTTTAGAGCTTAAATATTTTATAAATCTAAACTAAATATTTATGACTTTTATCTTATTTTATTAAGTTTATTTTAAAAGATTTGAAAACAACAAAAATAGAATCACTTTTTAAGGTATGTTTTATTTTCAATTGTTTAAAAAAGAAATGAAAAGTTACAAAAAATATATGTTTTCTTTAATTAAGATAAATAATAAGCTAGTATTTCTTAATTATAATTTTAGATTAGCTATTCAATTATTATTTTTTATATATATAATTAGCTAACATTTTCATTATTATAATTTTTATATTAATTATTAAAACATAACAATATTTTTAACCCCACTACTCTTCCCATTTCCCACAATCCTCAACCCATTCCCCCACTCCTCACACCACACACACTACTACTACTCCTATATTACATACACTTACAGCCAACAAAAAGAGAAAAAAAGGAAGAAAAAATAGCAACAACACACACACAATTATACATACTGCATACGAAGAAAGAAAAAACACATAGACGCACACCAAAAAATAAAACACAGCAACACACTCATTAAATTCGCCAGAAACAAACGCACAACAAAAAATAAAGGTGGAGTTCGAGGTTTGTTTTCGCAGTTTCAAGTTCGTGATTCCTGAATCCTTTCTTCTCGTGAAATAATTTTCACAAGAGGTAACACTTAATTTAATTTAATTTTGTATTAGTTTTATGTCATGATTGTGCAAGAATTAATTTCAATATATTGAAGTTGTTCAAATTTCGTATGTGTTTAATCTGTTAATATTATTAATGTTGTGTACTGTAATATATCCGAACATGCTATACGACATGTGAGTATTTTTTACATGCTTAAGAGTCCATTCCTCGCTCTTTTTCCTTAATTAATTATCAAAGTTTTTATGTTCGTGTCCTACTAATTTGAATGAATTCTTTGTTTGATCGTATTTAGAAAAGTATTAAGTTATGTTTTATGCTATAATATGTGTGTTGTCTTGATATTTTGGGTGCTAACAAAATAATAGTAATAAACTTGTTAGGATAAGGAGAAGAAAACAAATTGAATTAAAATAGATAAAAAAAAAAAAACGAAATGTACAGAATGTCAAAAGAAAAATATAAACAAAAAAAGGGAAACAAAACGTAAGAAAAAAAAGATGTAAAACTAATTTTATTTAAGGAAAAGAGTAACAGAAACGTTTAACAGAAAGTCAAACAAATATTATAAAAAGAGAACATTGAAAACAAGAAAATTTGTTTACTTAATTATAAAAATTTAAGAAGAGAGAGAAGCAGAATAAAAAATAATATACAAGATAATTAAAAAAAATGTGCAGCATGAAAAAAAAAGAAAAAAAAGATAATAGAATTTTCTTTCTAAAACTAATCGTAAATTCCATAAAATTTTATTTCTTATTTTAAATCTAACTAAAAAAAAATCCTAAAAATTACCCAAACACTAAAAATCTCATTCCTACATAAATTTTAATTCCTAACAATTAGATGCATCTATATATTCTATCCATAATAATATAACAAAAAAAATTATTAATACATGCGAAAAGAAGGAAAAGAAAAAGAAATTAAGGACGTTTGAATATTCAAATTTGTAAATATCTATCTTTTAATTCTACTTTATTTTGTTTTAATAAATTTATGTGCCCAAAAAATAATATTCAAAAATTAATTTAAATCATATATAGTCAATAAAGTGACCGTTCTAGAACCACGGGACTCGAGGGGTGCCTGACACCTTCCCCTCGGTCAACAAAATTCCTTACCCGAATTTCTAGTTTGCAGACCAACAAAAATAAAGAGTCAAATTTCCTTTTGATTAGGGATTTAAATAAGGTGACTTGGAACACCAAAACTCAATTCCAAGTGCCGACTCCGAAATAAAATAATCTCTTTTCAAAATGTCACTTCAATTGGAAAAACTCTATTTTCAAACATTCGTTTTGAGGAAAAATAGGGGTGTGACAACTATATTATATAACTTTAGTCTTGTAATAACATGATTTATTTCTTCTATAATAAAAACTATAATATATCTTTTATCCTTTCATTTTCTTCAAAACTTTGTAAGAAATTTTCTCAACAAGGCATGAAGTATCTCCTTTGTTCATGGCTTCACATAGCAATCATCAAGCCCAGCTTCCATAAATTCTTTGCGATATTCTTCATTGTCATCTGGAGTTGTTATTCTCACAATCATCATAGTAATCCCCATAGATTGAAGATTTTTTGTTGCCTAGTAATCTAAGAAAGAAAAAACGTTCAACAAGATAAAAAGATAGTTCTTCAATAGAAAAACGTTATGTTGTTTGAATTTTTCACAAAATATGCACGTGTGTTACACGTGTATATCACGTCATGTCATATCATTAAAACAAACATTCGAGTAAACAATTAGACATAAAATTAAGATTAAATTGTAATTAGTTAGGAATTAATTACCTCGATACCATCCATAATAGGCATAGTTGAGCTCATTAAGATTAAATCAAAACGCATTTGTGTTTAATCATGAATATTGAATGCCATAAATTCATTTCTTACTCCTAATGTCTCCACTCCAAGCTTTTCAAGAGATAATATATATGAATTTTGAGATATATCATCATTAGCCACAATAAGTACACTTAGTTTTTTCACTTCATTCAACTTTCTCTTACCCTTTGAAGATGAAACACTTGAAGACATTTTTCTGCCAAAAAAAAATCAATTAATTTAATTATACTTTATAATTTACAATAAAAAAACATAATTATTTAAGATAGTTTTAATTATATATGTAATATTGAATGAAAGAGTTGAGTAAGTATACTTAAAGAATACTTGAAAGCACATTATACTATAAAAATGTTTTGATCCTCATTTAAATAGGAGTCTCATGGTAAGTTTTCATAAACAAAATTTGCTATTGGAAATTAATAATAAGTAGAAAATTGAATTAAATGAAATATGCTCAAATTTGTTGTGGAAAGTTTGAAAGAGCAATTGGATCAGTTTGATGTTATTGCATTTAATAGTTTTTTCCTTATTTCTAAAGAGGAATTGTTGAAAGAAAATACTTAAATATCTTAAATATATTTGACTTATGACATTTTTAATTATTATAGACCTTATTTTATATAAATTAGTTTTTTGGCACGTGTGTTGTATGTGTATATCGAATGATGTCGAAAAATTTCAAGACTTTTTATTCTAATTTTGGTTTTAAGTAAATATTTCATACTAAAACTACGATCAACCAGTTAATATTAAATATAAATCTTGTACTAAATCTCAAATCGGAGCTCGTAAAATGGAATCAGTTTTAGTCAAGAACATTTTAGTTCTCCAGGTAAGTCGGATCTCAAAACTGAGACTAAACACAGATTAAGAATATAAAAAGTTTAATCCTTCAAAATGAACTTTCTGACGCGAATTCAAGTTGGTCAAACCTCAAGATAAATATGAGCCTCATGAAAAAATTTCATTAATAAAATTTCTCAAAATTTTCTATTGGAACATTAATAATAGAAAATCAAATTAAATGCAATATGCTCAAATATGTTGTTGGAAAGTTGAAAAGACAAACTAGATAAATTTGATGTTATTATTTTTAAGAGTTCTTTTTCCTCTTTCTTAAGAGACATTTTTTAAGCAAAATATTTAAATTTCTTGAATATATTAAGTTTTGACATTTCTAATAATTGTAAGACCTTATTTTACGATAAATTAGTTTTTGACACGCATGTTACACGTGTATATCAAGCAAAGTTTGAAATATATTCAAGCCTTTTTAAAATTTTGATTTTAGCCCACCCCCCACCCTCTCCATGGACGTATTAAAAATAAGCCGATGACCTAATTAAAGAAATTACTACACTCTTTTTTACAAAAAATAAAAGTTTGAGGCTTAGAGCGTCTTTAATTTCAACATTAAATCTCTACGTACGCTGGCCTAAAAAAGACTCAACCCATTAAAGGATACAAAACGAAGCAAAACTAAAATAAAGGCTAAAAAATAAAATGAAATACCTAGAAGTGTGAAACAACAAAACTTTTCTAAAATAGGGAAGATGACAAGACGGCGGCGGCGGCGGTGATGACGACGTCATCTTCAGCTAATTTGACTTCTCCACAAATTTTTGCTACCTTTCATGAATAAATAATTTCACATCAAACAAGTCATTAAGCTCTATAAGGTGACACTATTCCAAATTCATCTTCCAAGTAAAGTATTTATCTCCTTACTAAGCCTTCAATTTCACTGTCTTGAAATATATAAATTTAGTCTTACAATAATTAAGGTGATTTATTTCTTTTATATTATTAACACCATATCACTTGATTCTTTATTTTTGGTAATTAAAACTAAACAAATCATCACAAAAGTCCTCTCTTTTCATGAAGTGATATCACACCCTACCTATTGAAATATTAAAACTACCTAACAACATGTTAAAAGTAGGTATTTTAATACTCGAATTCGAGTCTGAAAAATGAAGTCGTCTTTAGTAAAAAAACTATTTAGTTATGTAGATTAGCCGGATCTCAAAATGGAAATCAAACACTGAATGAAAAATAAGAAAACAAAAACTTTATCCTTCACAATAAACTTTTTGGCAAATTCAAATTAGTCACAACTAAAAAGGGGTATCGGGCTCCAAGTGAGAAACTAATGGAAAAAGAAGTATTCTAGTTCATAATAATAGATATATATAGCATCATAATCATATGTCTACTAGTAACTCTTTAATATTCACCAATTTTAAAAATAATACTTGTATAGGTCAAGTACCTGACGAAACAACTATATTATATAACTTATCTTAAAATAAGTTGATTTATGTCTTCTATAATATTAAACTTTGTTGGAAATTTTCTCAACAAGACTCTGAAGTATCTCCTTTGTTAATGGCTTCTCATACCAATCATCTAGTCCAACTTCCATAAATTATTTGTGATATTCTTCATTGTCATCTGGAGTTGTTATTTTCATAATCATCATAATCCCCATCGATCAAAGATTTTTTGTTGCCTAGTAATCGAAAAAAAAATGTTCAATGAAATATAAACACAGTTCACACATGGATAAAAGTAATGTTGTTTGGATTTTTCAAAAAATATGCACGTGTATATCGAGTAATGTGATATCATTAAAACAAACATTCGAATAAATAATTACACATAAAATAAAAATTAAATTGTAATTAGTTAGGAATTAATTACCTCGATACCATCCATAATAGGCAGAGTTGAGCTCATTAAGATTAAATCAAAACGCATTTGTGTTGTATCATGAATATTGAATGCCATAAATTCATTTCTTACTTCCAATGTCTCCACTCCAAAATTTTGAAGACATAATATATATGAATTTTGAGATATATCATCATTAGCCACAATAGGTACACTTAGTTTTATCACCTCATTCAACTTTCTGTTACCCTTTGAAGATGAAGCACTTGAAGACATATTTCTGTCAAAAAATAATAATTAATTTAATTGTACTTTATTATTTACAATAAATAAAAAAACTAATTTAGCATAGTTCTAATTATGTATGTAATTATTGATTGAGAGAGTTGAGTAATTTTACTTGAAGAATACTAGAAAGCACATTATACTATAAAAATGTTTTGATGCTCATTTAAATAGGAGACTCATGGTAAGTTTTTAAAAATAAAATTTTCCAAAATTTGCTATTGGATATTAATAAGTAACTAATTGAATTAAATGAAATATGTCCATATTTGTTGTGGAAATTAAGGTTTGAAATAGCAATTGGATCAATTTGATGTTATTGCATTTAAGAGTTATTTTCCTCTTTCTAAAGAGGAATTGTTGAAAGAAGGTATTTAAATTTCTTGTATATATTTGACTTTTGACATTTTTAATTATTGTAGACCTTATTTTATTGTAAATTTATTTTTTGGCACTTGTGTTGTATGTGTATATGAATCATGTTGAAAAGTTTTAAGACTTTTTTTTCTAATTTTAGTTTTAAGTAAGAATTTCATATTAAAACTACAATCAACCATTTAAAATTAAGTATAGATCTAGTGCTGAAATCTCATATCGGAGCTCGTAAAACGGAACCGATTTTAGTAAAGAACATTATAGTCTCCAGGTTAGTCGGATCTCAAAACTGAGACTAAACACCAATTAAGCATAAAAAAAAAAATCCTTCAAAATAAACTTTTTGACCTGAAAACAAGTTAATCAAACCAAAAGAGGAATATTAGCCTCCTGAAAAGTTTTCATTAATAAAATTTTCCAAATTTTGCTATTGGAAAATTAATAATAACAAATCAAATTAAATGAAATATTCTCAAATTTGTTGTTGGAAAGTTGAAAAGATAAACTAGATAAATTTGAGGTTATTGTATTTAAGAGTTGATCCTTTTCCTTTTACTAAAGAAGTATTGTTCAAGCAAAATATTTTAATTTCGTGAATATATGAAGTATTGACATTTCTAATAATTGTAAGACCTTATTTTATGAATAATTAGTTTTTGACATGTGTGTTGCATCTGTATGTCAAGTCATGTTTGAAATATTTTCAAGACTTTTTAAAATTTTGATCTAAGCCCCCCCTCCCCCTCCCTCTTCCCTCGCCAAGCACGTACTCAAAATAAGTCGATGCCGATGATCTGACCAAAGTAACTATTAAACTCAAATCAAATCTCTACATAGGCTGGCCTAAAAAAGACTCAATCCATAATAAAACAAAGCAAAACTAAAAGAAAAGCTAAAAAATAAAATGAAATATCTAGAAGTGTGACAACACCACTTTTTTAAAACAGTTATCAGAGGGAAGATTACGAGAAGTTGGTGGCAGCGGCAACACTATCATCATCAGCTAATCTAACTCCTCTGCAAAGTTCTGCTACCTCGCATACACAGAGAATCTCACATCAAACAAGTCATTAACCTCTATGAGGTGACACTATTTCAAATTTATCTTCCAAATAAAGTATTTATATCCTTACTAAGTCTTCAATTCCACTCTCTTGAAATACTTGAATCTAGTCTGGTGAGCTAATTTTCTTGAACAAATTATTGGTTGCGTGCAGAAAGGATTGATCTGTTTCAGCCAAAAATCTTTTGGTATGGATGATGCAAAGGAAACCTCAAATAAAATCAATTTTTTCTTCTATAAATCTAAATTTGATGGATTGAAATTTAAAAGATTTTATACTACCATCAAAACTCAAATCCACAAAAGGATTACTCATTATAAATTTGTAGTATGCTTCTTAACTTTTTCCTCTAATGGATATTCATAGTCTTCAATAGTACCTTGTAAACTTGTTGTACATGAATTTAACACAACTATAGATAAAATATGTTAGTTTAACCCCACAAATTTTGATTGTATATCATATATAACAACTCAAAGCTCTTACCAGATGCATGATATATTACCCATGATTTTAAATTAGTCAAACCTCAGGATAGATATGACAATCCGAATGAGAAACCAACAAAAAGAAGTCTTCTATTACATAATAATAGGGATATATAGCATCATAATCATATATGTATATGTTCTACTAGTACATCTTTAACACTCACGAAATTTGAAAGTAATATTTGTATAGGTCAAGTACATAACTAAAGAAGTACTATATTATATAACTTTAGTCTTGTAATAAAGTGATATATTTCTTCTATAATATTATTTCTTCTATAATAAGAGGTATAATATATATTATATCCTTTGATTTTCTTCTAAACTTAGTTAGAAATTTTCTCAACAAGGCTTTGAAGTATCTCCTTTGTTAATGGCTTCTCATAGCATTCATCAAGCCTAGCTTCCATAAATTCTTTGCGATATTCTTCATTGTCATCTGGAGTTGTTATTCCCACAATCATCGTAGTAATCCCCATCGATCGAAGCTTTTTTGTTGCCTAGTAATCTAAGAAAGAAAACACGTTCAACAAGATAAAAATATAGTTCTCACATAGATAAACGTTATGTTCTTTGGATTTTTCATAAAATATGCACGTGTGTTACACGTGTATATCAAGTCATGTCATATCATTAAAACAAACATTCGAGTAAACAATTAGACATAAAATTAAGATTAAATTGTAATTAGTTAGGAATTAATTACCTCGATACCATCCATAATAGGCATAGTTGAGCTCATTAAGATTAAATCAAAACACATTTGTGTTTAATCATGAATATTGTATGCCATAAATCCATTTCTTACTCCTAATGTCTCCACTCCAAGCATTGGAAGACATAATATATATTAATGTTGAGATATATCATCATTAGCCACAATAAGTACACTTAGTTTTTTCACAACATTCAACTTTCTCTTACCCTTTGTAGATGAAATCCTGAAGACATTTTTCTGCCGAAAGAAATCAACTAATTTAATTATACTTTATAATTTACTATAAAAAAAACATAATTATTTAACATAGTTTTAATTATATATGTAATATTGAATGAGAGAGTTGAGTAAATATACTTAAAAAATACTTGAAAGCACGTTTTACTATAAAATGTTTTGATGCTCATTTAAATAGGAGTCTCATGCTAAGTTTTCATAAATAAAATTTTCTATTGGAAATTAATAATAAGTAGAAAATTGAATGAAATGAAATATGCTCAAATTTGTTGCGAAAAGTTTGAAAGAGCAATTTGATCAATTTGATGTTATTGCATTTAAGATTTTTTTCCATGTTTCTAAAGGGGTATTATTGAAAGAAAGTATTTAAATATCTTGAATATATTTGAATTTTGATATTTTTAATTATTATAGGCCTCACTTAATTATAAATAAGTTTTTTGGCACGAGTGTTGTATGTGTATATCGAATGATGTCGAAAAATTTCAAGACTTTTTTTTCTAATTTTGGTTTTAAGTAAAAAGTCCATATTAAAACTACAATCAACCAGTTAAAATTGAGTATAAATATTGTACAAAATCTTAAATCGGAGCTCATAAAATGGAACCAGTTTTAGTCAAGAACATTTTAGTTCTCCAGGTAAGTCGGATCTCAAAACTGAAACTAAACACCGATTAAGAATATAAAAAGTTTCATCCTTCAAAATGAACTTTCTGACGTGAATTCAAGTTGGTCAAACCTCAAGATAAATATGAGCCTCATGAAAAGTTTTCATTAATAAAATTTCTCAAAATTTGTTATTGGTAAATTAATAATAGCAAATCAAATTAAATGAAATATGCTCAAATATGATTTTGGAAAGTTGAAAAGATAACCTAGATAAATTTGATGTTATTGTATTTAAGAGTTCTTTTTCCTCTTTTTTAAGAGACATTTTTGAAGCAAAATATTTAAATTTCTTGAATATATTAAGTTTTGATATTTCTAATAATTGTAAGACCTTATTTTACGATAAATTAATTTTTCACACGCATGTTACACATGTATATCATGCCAAGTTTGAAATATATTCAAGCCATTTTAAAATTTTGATTTTAGTCCCCCCCCCCCCTTCCCTCCCCATGGACGTATTAAAAATAAGTCGATGTCGACGACCTGACTAAAGAAATTACTAAACTCTTTTTTACAAAAAACAAAAGTTTGACAATTAGAGCGTCTTTTATTTCCAAATCAAATCTCTACGGCCTAAAAGAGACACAACCCATTAAAAGAAATAAAACAAAGCAAAACTTAAACAAAGGTTAAAAATAAAATGAAATATCTAGAAGTGTGAAACAACAAAACTTTTCTAAAATAGGGAAGATGAAGAGACATCGGCCGCGGCCGCGGCGATGACGAGGTCATCTTCATCTAATTTGACTTCTCCACAAAATTCTACTACCTTTCATAAATAAATAATTTCACATCAAACAAGTCGTTAAGCACTATAAGGTGACACTATTCCAAATTCATCTTCCAAGTAATGTATTTATCTCCTTACTAAGCCTTCAATTTAACTCTCTTGAAATATATAAATTTAGTCTTATAATAATTAAGGTGAGTTATTTCTTTTATAATATTGACACCATATCACTTTATCTTTAGTTTTGGTAATTTAAACTAAACAAATCATCACAAAAGTCCTCTCTTTTCATGAAGTGATATCAAACCCTATTGAAATATTAAAACTACATAACAACATGTTAAAGTAAGTATTTTAATACTCGAATTCGAGTCTGGAAAATGAAGTCGTCTTTAGTAAAAAAATTATTTAGTTCTGTAGATTCCTAGGATCTCAAAATGGAAATCAAACAATGAATGAAAAATAAGAAAACAAAAACTTTATCCTTCAAAATAAACTTTTTGGCAAATTCAAATTAGTCTCAACTAAAAATAGGTATCGGTCTCCAATTGAGAAACTAACGGAAAAAGAAGTATTCTAGTTCATAATAATAGGTATATATAGCATCATAATCATATGTCTACAAGTACATCTTTAATACTAACCAAATTTGAAAGTAATACTTGTATAGGTCAAGTACCTGACTAAAGAACTATATTATATAGCTTATCTTAAAAGAAGTTGATTTACGTCTTCTACAATATTAAACTTTGTTGGAAATTTTCTCAACAAGACTTTGAAGTATCTCCTTTCTTAATGGCTTAGAATAGCATTCATCAAGCCCAGCTTCCATAAATTCTTGCGATATTCTTCATTGTCATCTAGAGTTGTTATTCCTACAATCATCGTAGTAATCCCCATCGATCAAAGTTTTTTTGTTGCCTAGTAATAAAGAAAAACGTTCAATGAAATATAAACACAGTTCACACATAGATAAAAATTATGGTGTTTGGATTTTTTTAAAAATATGCACGTGTGTTACACGTGTATCGAGTCATGTCATATCATTAAAACAAACATTCGAATAAATAATTACACATAAAATCAAAATTGAATTGTAATTAGTTAGGAATTAATTACCTCGATACCATCCATAAAAGGCAGAGTTGAGCTCATTAAGATTAAATCAAAACGCATTTGTGTTTTATCATTAATATTGAATGCCATAAATTCATTTCTTACTCCCAATGTCTCCACTCCAAAATTTTGAAGACATAATATATATGAATTTTGAGATATATTATCATTAGCCACAATAAGTACACTTAGTTTTTCACCTCATTCAACTTTCTCCTAGCCTTTGAAGATGAAGCACTTGAAGACATTTTTCTGTCAAAAAATTAATAATTAATATAATTATACTTTATAATTCAGAATAAAATGCAACATAATAATTTAGCGTAGTTCTAATTATGTATGTTATTATTGATTGAGAGAGTTGAGTAATTTTACTTGAAGAATACTTGAAAGCACATTATACTATAAAAATGTTTTGATGCTCATTTAAATAGGAGTCTCATGGTAGGTTTTCAAAAATAAAATTTGCCAAAATTTGCTATTGAAAATTAATAAGAAGTAGCTAATTGAATTAAATGAAATATGCTCAAATTTGTTGTGGAAAGTTTGAAAGAGCAATTGGATCAATTTGATGTTATTGCATTTAAGAGTTTTTTCCTCTTTCTAAAGCGGAATTGTTGAAAGAAGGTATTTAAAATTCTTGTATATATTTGACTTTTGACATTTTTAATTATTGTAGACCTTATTTTATTGTAAATTTATTTTTTGGCACATGCGTTGTACGTGTATATGGATCATGTTGAAAAGTTTTAAGACTTTCTTTTTCTAATTTTGGTTTTAACTAAGAATTTCATATTAAAACTACAATCAACCTTTTAAAATTAAGTATAGATCTAGTGCTGAAATCTCATATCGGAGCTTGTAAAATGGAACCGGTTTTAGTAAAAAACATTGTAGTCCCCAGGTTAGTCGGATCTCCAAACTAAGACTAAACACCAATTAAGAATAAAAAAAATTTAATCCTTCAAAATGAAATTTCTGACGTGAAATCAAGTTAATCAAACCAAAAGACAACTATGAGCCTCGTGAAAAGTTTTTCTTAGAAAAATTTCCCAAATTTTGCTATTGGAAAATTAATAATAGCAAATCGAATTAAATGAAATATGCTCAAATTTTCTTTGAAAAGATGAATTAGATAAATTTGTTGTTATTGTATTTAATAGTTGATCATTTTCCTCTTTCTAAAGAAGCATTGTTCAAGCAAAATATTTTAGTTCCTTGAATATATGATGTTTTGACATTTCTAATAATTGTAAGACCTTATTTTATGAAAAATTAGTTTTTGACACGTGTGTTGCATCAGTATGTCATGTCAAGCTAGAAATATTTTTAAGCCTTTTTAACCTTCCCCCTCCCCCTCCCACCTCCCTCCCCAAGCACGTACTCAAAATAAGTCGATGCCAATGATCTAACCAAAGTAAATATTAAACTTTTTTTTTGAAAAAAGAAGAAGAAAGTTTGAGGCTTAGTGCGTCTTTTATTTCCAAATGAAATCTCTACATAGGCTGGCCTAAAAAAGACCCAATCCATAATAAAACAAAGCAAAACTAAAAGAAAAGCTAAAAATTAAAATGAAATATCTAGAAGTGTGACAATAACACTTTTTAAAAACAGTTATCAAAGGAAAGATTACGAGAAGTTGGTGGCGGCGGCAACACTATCATCATCAGCTAATCTAACTCCTCTGCATAGTTCTGCTACCTCGCATACACAGAGAATCTCACATCAAACAAGTCATTAACCTCTATGAGGTGACACTATTTCAAATTCATCTTCCAAATAAAGTATTTATATCCTTACTAAGTCTTCAATTCCACTCTCTTGAAATACTTGAATCTAGTCTGGTGAGCTAATTTTCTTGCACAGATTATTGGTTGCCTGCAGAAAAGATCGATCTTTTTAAGACAAAAATCTTGTGGTCTAGATGAAGCAAAGGAAACCTCAAATTAAATCAATTTTTTCTTCTATAAATCTAAATTCGATGAATTGAAATTTAAAAGATTTTATACTACTATCAAAACTCAAATCCACAAAAGGATTACTCATTATAAATTTTTAGTACGCTTCTTAACTTTTTCCTCTAATGGATATTCATAGTCTTCGACAGTACCTTGTAATCTTGTTGTACATGAATTTAACATAACTACTGATAAAATATGTTAGTTTAACCCCGCAAATTTTGATTGTTTATCATATATAACAACTCAAAGTTCTTACCAGGTACATGATATATGAACCATAATTTCAAATTAGTGAGACCTCAGGATAGATATGACACTCCGAATGAGAAACCAACAAAAAGAAGTATTCTAGTACATAATAATAGGGATATATAGCATCATAGTCATATATGTATATGTTCTACTAGTACATCTTTAACACTCACGAAATTTGAAAGTAATATTTGTATAGGCCAAGTACATAACTGAAGAAGTACTATATTATATAACTTTAGTCATGTAATAAGGTGATTTATTTCTTCTATAATATTATTTCTTCTATAAGAAGAACTATAATATATCTTTTATCCTTTGATTTTCTTTTAAAGTTTGTTAGAAATTTTCTCAACAAGGCTTTGAAGTATCTCCTATGTTAATGGCTTCTCATAGCATTCATCAAGCCCAACTTCCATAAATTCTTTGTGATATTCTTCATTGTCATCTGGAGTTGTTATTCCCACAATCATCGTAGTAATCCTCATCGATTGAAGCTTCTTTGTTTACTAGTAATCTAAGAAAGAAAAAACGTTCAACAAGATAAAAATATAGTTCTCACATAGATAAACGTTACGTTCTTTGGATTTTTCATAAAATATGCACGTGTGTTACACATGTATATAGAGTCATGCCATATCATTAAAGCAAACATTCGAGTAAACAATTAGACATAAAATTAAGATTAAATTGTAATTAGTTAGGAATTAATTATATCGATACCATCCATAATAGGCATAGTTGAGCTCATTAAGATTAAATCAAAACGCATTGTGTTTAATCATGAATATTGAATGCCATAAATCCATTTCTTACTCCTAATGTCTCCACTCCAAGCTTTTGAAGACATAATATATATGAATTTTGAAATATATCATCATTAGCCACAATAAGTACACTTAGTTTTTTCACCTCATTCAACTTTCTCTTACCCTTTGAAGATGAAACACTTGAAGACATTTTTCTGCCAAAAAAAATCAATTAATTTAATTATACTTTATAATTTACAATAAAAAGAAACATAATTATTTAACATAATTTTAATTATATATGTAATATTGAATGATCGAGTTGAGTAAATATACTTAAAGAATACTTGAAAGCACATTATACTATAAAAATGTTTTGATGCTCATTTAAATAGGAGTCTCATGCTAAGTTTTCATAAATAAAATTTGCTATTGGAAATTAATAATAAGTAGCAAATTGAATGAAATTAAATATGCTCAAATTTGTTGTGGAAAGTTTGAAAGAGAAATTTGATCAATTTGATGTTATTGCATTTAAGAGTTTTTCCCTGTTTCTAAAGAGGAATTATTGAAAGAAAGTATTTAAATATCTTGAATATATTTGACTTTTGATATTTTTAATTATTCTAGACCTTATTTTATTATAAATAAGTTTTTTGGCACGTTTTTTGTATGTGTATATCGAATGATGTCGAAAAATTTCAAGACTTATTTTTTCAATTTTGGGTTTGAGTAAAAATTCCATATTAAAACTACAATTAACCAGTTAAAATTGAGTATAAATATTGTACAAAATTTTAAATCGAAGCTCATAAAATGCAACCAGTTTTAGTCAAGAACATTTTAGTTCTCTAGGTAAGTCGGATCTCAAAACTGAAAATAAACATTGATTAAGAATATAAAAAGTTTCATCCTTCAAAATGAACTTTCTGACGCGAATTCAAGTTGGTCAAACCTCAAGATAAATATGAGCCTCATGAAAAGTTTTCATTAATAAAATTTCTCAAAATTTGCTATTGGAAATTAATAATAGCAAATCAAATTAAATGAAATATGTTCAAATATGTTGTTGGAAAGTTGAAAAGACAAACTAGATAAATTTGATGTTATTGTATTTAAGAGTTCTTTTTCTTCTTTCTTAAGAGACATTTTTTTAGCAAAATATTTAAATTTCTTGAATATATTAAGTTTTGATATTTCTAATAATTGTAAGACCTTATTGTATGATAAATTACTTTTTGACACGCATATTACACGTGTATATCAAGCCATGTTTGAAATATATTCAAGCCTTTTTTAAATTATGATTTTAGTCCCCCCCCCCTTCCCTCCCCATAGAGGTATTAAAAATAAGTCGATGTCGACGACCTGACTAAAGAAATTACTATACTCTTTTTTTACAAAAAACAAAAGTTTGAGGCTTAGAGCATCTTTAATTTTCAAATCAAATCTCTACATAGGCTGGCCTAAAAAAGACTCAACCCATTAAAAGAAATAAAATGAAGCAAAACTAAAATAAAGGCTAAAAAATAAAATGAAATATCTAGAAGTGTGAAACAACAAAACTTTTCTAAAAGAGGGAAGATGAAGAGACGTCAGCTGTGGCAATGACGATGTCATCTTCAGCTAATTTGACTCCTCCATAAAGTTCTGCTACCTTTCATAAATAAATAATTTCACATCAAACAAGTCGTTATCTATAAGGTGACATTATTCCAAATTCATCTTCCAAGTAAAGTATTTATCTCCTTACTAAGCCTTCAATTTCACTCTCTTGAAATATATAAATTTAGTCTTATAATAATTAAGTTGATTTATTTGTTTTATATTATTGACACCATATTACTTTATTCTTTATTTTTGGTAATTTAAACTAAACAAATCATCACAAAAGTCCTCTCTTTTCATGAAGTGATATCATACCCTATTGAAATATTAAAACTACCTAACAACATGTTAAAAGTAAGTATTTTAATAATCGAATTCGAGTCTAGAAAATGAAGTCGTCTTTAGTAAAAAATCTATTTAGTTCTGTACATTAGCCGGATCTCAAACTGGAAATCAAACACTGAATGAAAAATAAGTAAATAAAAGTTTTATCCTTCAAAATAAACTTTTTGGCAAATTCAAATTAGTCCCAACTAAAAATAGGTATCGGGCTCCAAGTGAGAAACTAACGGAAAAAGAAGTATTCTAGTTCATAATAATATGTATATATAGCATCATAATCATATGTCTACTAGTACATCTTTAATACTCACCAAATTTGAAAATAATACTTGTATAGGCCAAGTATCTGACTAAAGAACTATATTATATAACTTATCTTAAAAGAAGTTTATTTATGTCTTCAATAATATTAAACTTTGTTGGAAATTTTCTCAACAAGACTCTGAAGTATCTCCTTTCTTAATGGCTTAGAATAGCATTCATCAAGCCCAACTTTCATAAATTCTTGCGATATTCTTCATTGTCATCTAGAGTAGTTATCCTACAATCATCGTAGTAATCCCCATCGATCGAAGCTTTTTTGTTGCCTAGTAATTAAAAAAAACGTTCAATGAAATATAAACACAGTTCACACATAGATAAAAATTATGTTGTTTGGATTTTTCAAAAAATATGCACGTGTGTTACACGTGTATATCGAGTCATGTCATATCATTAAAACAAACATTCGAATAAATAATTATACATAAAATCCAAATTAAATTGTAATTCGATAGAAATTAATTACCTCGATACCATCCATAAAAGGCAGAGTTGAGCTCATTAAGATTAAATCAAAACGCATTTGTGTTTTATCATTAATATTGAATGCCATAAATTAATTTCTTACTCCCAATGTCTCCACTCCAAAATTTTGAAGACATAATATATATGAATTTTGAGTTATATTATCATTAGCCACAATAAGTACACTTAGTTTTTCACCTCATTCAACTTTCTCCTACCCTTTGAAGATGAAGCACTTGAAGATATTTTTCTATCAAAAAATTAATAATTAATTTAAATATACTTTATAATTCAGAATAAAAAACAACATAATAATTTAGCATAGTTCTAATTATGTATGTAATTATTGATTGAGAGAGTTGAGTAATTTTACTTGAAGAATACTTGAAAGCACATTATACTATAAAAATGTTTTGATGCTTATTTAAATAGGAGTTTCATGGTAAGTTTTCAAAAATAAAAATTTGCTATTGGAAATTAATAATAAGTAGCTAATTGAATTAAATGAAATATGCTCAAATTTGTTGTGGAAAAATTGAAAGAGCAATTGGATCTATTTGATGTTATTGCATTTAAGAGTTTTTTTCCTCTTTCTAAAGTGGAATTGTTGAAAGAAGGTATTTAAATTTCTTGTATATATTTGAATTTTGACATTTTTAATTATTGTAGACCTTATTTTATTGTAAATTTGTTTTTTGGCACGTGCGTTGTACGTGTATATTAATCATGTTGAAAAGTTTTAAGGCTTTTTTTTTTCTTCTAATTTTGGTTTTAAGTAAGAATTTCATATTAAAACTACAATCAACCATTTAAAATTTTAAGGATAGATCTAGTGCTGAAATCTCATATCGGAGATCGTAAAATGGAACTAGTTTTAGTAAAGACCGTTATAGTCTCCAGGTTAGTCGGATCTCAAATTTGAGACTAAACACCAATTAAGAATAAAAAAAATTAATCCTTCAAAATGAACTTTCTGACGTGAAATCAAGTTAATTAAACCAAAACACAAATATGAGCCTCGTGAAAAGTTTTCATTATTAAAATTTCCCAAATTTTGCTATTGGAAAATTAATAATAGCAAATCGAATTAAATGAAATATGCTCAAATTTGTCGTTGAAAAGTTGAACAGATAAACTAGATAAATTTGATGTCATTGTATTTAAGAGTCGATCTTTTTCCTCTTTCTAAAGAAGCAACGTTGAAGCAAAACATTTAAATTTCTTTAATATTGTGTTTGTTGTAAAAAAGGTTGTGAACTTGACTAATTTTGTCATAGGTGTTTTTCCATGGTATAAATCCATGTATTTCTGATCATACTTCTTGCTTTCTTTCAAGGTTAAATAAAACTGATTTTAAAAAAAATAACTTTATTGCTTCCTAAGCTTTTTATAATGAAATTTCTGATGTACATGTTTAATCGAAGTAATTTCTTGGTTTACATTTTTATAATAGTTACATTTCTTTGATTCGACTAAAAACTATTTTATTATATCCAGGTTCGTAGTTGTATATTTTCAGATTACTATATTGAACAAATGTCAATTAGGTATTACCATTTTAATTATTTTATGTGGGCTTGGATAGATTGGGCCTTGGACTGCCATTCTTCTCATTTCCTTCTTTTTTGGAAAAATTACCTAACTATACATCATTTTTTACTCTATTTTCTATTATTCCCAACCATTTTAAAAAATTACAAAATTCCCTCTTTTTTCTCAAATTCTCTCCTTTCCAGATACATAACTTTCGATCTTCCAGCTCCACTATTTTCTCCCTTTTTTCATGTCTATAATCACTCCACTATATCACCAGTTACCTTCATCACTTTTTTTAGAACATTGTTTTTAACTGTTTCACTGAAAACCTGGGAAAAAAACAGAAACTATTTAGCCCATAGAGATAAACGGAAATTTTCAACTTATACAGTACAAAAATAAGACTTAAAACAGAATAACAAATCTCACTCTCCCTAGACATGATTACTTAATGTACTGAGACATCCATCTGAAGCCTTTCTCATAACCCATTTTGCGGACTATACTGCACATGAACACCTCAAGTGGATGGACATTGGACTCTGACAGGTTTACCTTCCCCTTGCAAGTGGTGACGCCTGTTAGCCCCAAATGGTAATGCAGTTCATCTACTGAGGCATCATAAGAGATGTATATCTTTATCACTCATTTATTTTGAATTTTAAATATTTTCTCTCTACAATTAATGATTTAAAGTTAATCAAGAGGTAGTTCTTCATTTATTTTTTTCTTTCCATTTCTTTTTTTTTACAGGAAAACCCGAAAAATAGGCTTTATTTATTGACTATGTATCATATGTATGTTATGTATGTGCAATACTATTTTATAACTAAATCATTGTTTATCATATTCATAATTTTTTTGTATATGATACTAATTAAACGTATCAAATATACCTCATCTGATTCTAGGTGTAAACGATCGTTAATTAGTATAAAACCCAACGAAGAGTTGGGGTCGAACCCACAGGGAGCGGTACGTGTCTAAAATTCAGTTATGAAATTATAAAGTGGTCTATTCGGTTATAGGAGTAAATTTATCGAAAACATGCAAATAAATCTAAGGGGGTGATAACGAATGTCAGATGGGGGAGTTTGGATTGTTAACTATCAGTTGCAACACAAGCAAAACAGAGGAAATACAAATATAGAGAGGGATTCTCGGGATGTGATCGATTATAGGAAAATTTCATTATATGGGTAATTGAAATTACTAAAAAATAGCTAAATATCAGTGGGTAGGTTAGACTAAAAGTGAGATAGCTTTCTCTCGAACAACTATCACAATTAAAGTGATTTCTTTCGAACATCAACAAGTTTAGCAAATAAGAACAGCCCACACCTTAATTCATCTACTCTTTTGAGCTAGATAAGTAGAATTGAGATTAGGATTTCTCTTTCGAGCTAAACCCATACCAACCCAATAACTACAATCATCAATTGAAAGCTTTGATTCTAAAACCTCTTTTTCAAGCAACCCCAGAATTCTAAGTTCGAATTGCATTTGCAACTACAATTCTTAGATTAAAACACAACTATCTATTAAACCCACTTCAATTAAGCATTAAAATCAGTAAATAACAATACCCATAAGCTAATTCAGCCTATGATCACACCCCAAGAATTGGGGTTATAGCTAAACATCATAAAAAGGTAAAAACAATTACCAACTCGATTGGCCATCAGTTGGGTAAGAGTCTCCAAGCCTTTACAATGTTTTCCAAGAGTTAAATTCAAAAACCCACTTCCAAATCCTCAAAATTTACAATAAGAACTTATGAACTAAGACAAAAATTCTAATTCTAGAGCTTGGGGATCAGAACTCTTTGGGAACTCTCAGCCTCTAAAAACTTCTTTTAAAATTCCAATTTATAGTTGTCTGCGTTTTGGCCTGAAAGTCCACTCGGCGGAATAAGTCGCGCCTCACCGAGTGGATCGGCGATCCGCCGATTGCCCTCTTCCATCGCCATTTTGCTTTGGTTTTCAACATATCAGGTCCTGTAACTTTGTGCGATCCAATTTGTTATCGCAGAACCAATCGACGATCCGCCGACTGCCCATTTGTGTCTCCAACTTGGTTCTTCCCCAAGGCTGGCATGTTGGAACTTTGGGAGAGCTAAAGATCCATTCGGCGGTGCGCTGAGTGGTCTTATCGATCACCAGGATCGCTTTTTCTTCACTTCTTCAGTTTTTTTAGTTCTTTTTTGTCCGGTCACGTCCTTGCCTTGCTCCTTAGCCTTCATAGATGCAAATCAACACTTTAACATCAATTTAGAGCATATAATAGGCATTTGAGGACACTTATACTATTGAAACAAAGCCCTAAATGAGCCGAGATCTCAGACTCATCAACACCCCCAACTTAAACTTTTGCTTGTACTCAAATAATACTCAGGATCAAGCAGTTCAACAAGGATGTCTACAAACAATGTTGCATAAGACTAAACATAAATGCACACAACAAGGTTCAAATTACTCATACAATGATCAATTGTGCACTCAAAGTTTCAAATTGTGACTCACCATCATCAAGAGTACTCAAGCTCACAGTGCTTGCTTCAAATGCAAGTTCAAGCTCAACAAAGGTATTCAAATGCCCTCACAACAAAGATGATTCCATATTCACACAAAATTTGTCAACAATTTAAAGTCCCGGAATCACATACAACTCTCACACTCACAAAGAGGAACACATGCATGACTTCACCCATAGGCTTGCCCTTATTTTCCAATCAACATTCATTTCAGCTCACCCAAGATCACAAAGGTCTTTTCAAGGCTTGTAACGAGGTTGAGTGTAAATGCATGGTCATTTAGGCTCAGTGGCTTCTACCTTCATGAAGTATGACCTAAAATCACTCTCTCCTTCTTTTTCACATTCAAACATGATCACAATCCACCACATTATTCAACTAGACATGAATCACTGGATACCCAATTTCTTTTGCTATTTTCACAACTCTCTTTTTCCCCCCTCTTTTTCTTTTCTTTCTTCTTTTTCATTCCTTTTTCTTTTTTCTCTTTCTTTTTTTTTAAATGGAGGGGTTCCATCTTTTTCAAAATAATCCATAAACAAAGGGGGAATTTTTCACACTTCTTGACTTTCCTTCTTTTTCACCACACCCCCAACTTAGGCTTTTGGCCTAAGTTGGTTATTAAAAAAAACCATACTTCATGAAAGTTATGGGTGAAGGGATAAAGAGAGGTCACAATTGTTCAAGTTTCTTCCAAGAAAAGGTTAGGCTTAAAATGGCCAAGCAAGGTTCACACTTTTCACAAGGTTGGCCACAAAGAGGTATGTTGTCAAATAGGCTCACTCTTCAAAAAAATTGCCTAAGATCATGTCTATTGCTTGCATCACTCAATCAACTTGACCAAAGGGGCTAATTCTAGGTATCATCATGCATAATGTTCAAGGTAACCTCACCACACAAGGCATTGATACAATTATCAAACAAGACTCCACACTTTCTAGCTAGTGTGCAATGTTCATCGCAAGAGACTCATTCGACAACCGGCTAGTCACAACGAGATTCTAAAAGTTCACATATTGCCTATGTAACTTTGTTTGCCTCATCTTAGTCGCACATTCATTTTGTTCGATTAAGAGCATATCCAATTCATCGGTATTGACCACAACCAACACTCAAATTTGTACAAGAATAGCCACAATCAAACACAAAAGAGGTGGCAAAATTTTAAAATTTGGTTCAAAACCATTTTTCTATTAAAACAATGGACCACAAGCTATGAACAACCGCAATACCACAACCAAGATGTGTGTATATATATATATTCACAAAAACACCCAATATTCACAAATCAACCCACAAAAGAGGTAGGTGTGGAAATACCTCACCCCACCAACAAAAAATACAGTTGTCCTCAAATGCAACTAAGAACAGAAATACAATTCAAAAGTAACAGAGAGGGAGGGGAAAGGTTATCCTGCCAGGCTAAGCCTGGGGTGAAATCTGCATATCCGTCGCTCCATCTTTCTGGGCATCAGTTTCCAGTATCACATCATCATTTGCTCCACTAGTGGCCACCATATTAGTATCTCGAAGTGATGCCTGTCTCGCAGTCTCATACATGGCACCCTCCAAGTCCACCAAATCATCATAGACATCCTCTTTTCGATCACCAAGCTGCTCCTCATCTGTCTAAGCCTCGAACTTAGCATCAGCAGCTCTAACCTCATCTCCGGTCGTAGTAGCCGGAGGCACATCCGAACAAGCTAGAATATATGCACTCGGGTTATCTGGGATCTCCACTGTCCCAAATAGTGAGGTGAAATCAGTGGACTTCAGCTGGTCCAAATCTTTTCTCAACCTAATAATATCATCCTTCAAGGTCGTCACCTCATCAGTAGCTCCCTGCCCTCTCTCACACACCTCTACTCTCATTGTAAGGGCATCAATCGAAGCTCTGAGAGGTGTCAAAGCATCAGCATTGGCTCTCTCGATCATCCCAAGAACCGCGGCCTCTAGTCGGGAGGCACGTGTATCAGCAGACTGTGCCAAATGCCCCATCTTGAATAGGATCGCCTGGGTAATCAGAGGTCGGGATACAGAAGTAGCAGCAGCAGATATAGGGGGAGGGGCTGCAACACAAGTATCCGAAGTATCGGAAGTAGTAGAGCTAAAGGTACCTGAAGGCCTAGTGGCCGGAGTAGGCATGGTTGCCTCTGCATGTAGCATATCAATATCAACCTTCGGGGATGTGTCCACCGGGGCTGCCCTCCTCCTGTCAGCCTCCTCCCGCTGATCCTCGGCCTCTATATGATGAATGTCAGTAAAAGATGTGGGTGTAACCTCGACATCCCTCTTCTCATCTCGTGGAACTCGGGCCCGTCTGCACAGCTCGGTGATCAACACCGGGAATGGAAGCGACGTCTGTCTCTGCTTGGCCCTCATGGCTATTGTCACGACCCGAGCCTACACCCTGGATGTGGCCGGCACTCGAGAACTACTACTGGTCCCCAAGCGAACCCTCATCCTGGATGACTACAAGCGAAAGACTAACTCAAGAATACAAAGCTTAAAAATTGAATAAAATTTATTGAACTCCATTACAAATCTTCAACTCAAATGAATAACTCTGAATAAAAATAATATATTCAACTCGCCATAAAATAGGCAACTTAAGCTTTAAAACATTTAACAAAATAAATTAATAGACTTCTATAGCTCTACTGTCTATCTATGAAGCCTTTAACTGACAAGATGAAAGTCGGGATAAAATCCACGACATCCTAACAACTGATATAATTGAAAGTACAAGTGGAATCTTCCGAAGCAAGGAGGCTCACCATAGCTAACTCGGACTGGATGCGGTAGCAACTAAGCACATGTTGATGATCTTGAATACTTGTATCTGTATCATGAAATGATGTAGGACAAATGGCTCAGTACATGGAATGTACGAGCATGTGAGGGAAATTCTAAAGCATAACATAAGCTTAAACTGGTGGAATAGTAACATACTTACCTCTTCTCAACTCACTCAACTCAACTCAAAGAAGCATAACTCAACTCAACTCAGAGAAAATAGGGCTCAACTCAATGATAAGATATTCAACTCAGTGAAATAAGGCTCAACTCAATAATAAGATATTCAACTTAGTGAAATAAGGCTCAACTCAATAATAAGATATTCAACTTAGTGAAATAAGGCTCAACTCAATAATAAGATATTCAACTTAGTGAAATAAGGCTCAACTCAATAATAAGATATTCAACTTAGTGAAATAAGGCTCAACTCAATAATAAGATATTCAACTTAGTGAAATAAGGCTCAACTCAATAATAAGATATTCAACTTAGTGAAATAAGGCTCAACTCAATAATAAGATATTCAACTTAGTGAAATAAGGCTCAACTCAATAATAAGATATTCAACTTAGTGAAATAAGGCTCAACTCAATAATAAGATATTCAACTTAGTGAAATAAGGCTCAACTCAATAATAAGATATTCAACTTAGTGAAATAAGGCTCAACTCAATAATAAGATATTCAACTTAGTGAAATAAGGCTCAACTCAATAATAAGATATTCAACTTAGTGAAATAAGGCTCAACTCAATAATAAGATGTTCAACTCAGTGAAATAAGGGTCAACTCAACAATGAGACACTTGACTCTAGGTACTCAAACTGTGGATGCTCAACTCTGGATACTCAACTCAGTATAAAGCAACAATAAAAGATGCAATATATGGAAAACTTTTAAAACAAAAGATAGAACCTCAATGTATTGAAAAATACAATAGTAACTCAGTTTGTATACAAGGATACCATATAAACTTTGTTTGTATATGAAAATACAAATAAACTATATGTATATTAAAATACAAAATATCTCTGTGGGAGTTTCTCTAACCGACAACCATACTATGAGCTATGTGATGATACAACGTTTTGCCCCACACTGCCAGGGTCGTCCTATACCTTGCCAGGGTTATAGCTATTGAGTGGATCCACTAGTCCATGCTAAAAAGAACTAAGGAATCAACTAAAAAGTATGACCCTTTTCTACCCATGTTGGCTACACGGTTTATGGAGACTTTGAATTATCTGAACTCAAGCTCGTCCCCAAATCGGTGCTCAATACTTCTCCCAAAATGTAACTAGCTCATATGTTTAAAAACATAACTCTTTATGTGGTTTGATTTAATTACTCAAAAACTAGCTCAAAGGCTCTCTTGGAAATCGGTGTTTCCTATCTTGCTTAAATGTGAAAACATTTACTCTTTGTGAATACTTAGTTCCCATATACTCTTTTGAAGAAAAAGAACTTCATTTGTTACTCTTACTCAACTCAAAGCCCAAGTCTTAAAACAAGTTTAAAGCATGTGTAAAAGACTTCTTGAAAAGACTCTAAGAACTCTCTAGACTGCTCGACTCATAGGGTTCATGCGGAATTATAGGCATGAACAACTCAACTTAAGGGCTTCATGGGTAACGTGTAGTAGTCCCTTAGTAGGAATATAATCTCAAAAGAATTAGGAACTCAATTCTAAAGACTTAGAAATCGAAGATGCTACTCCTCTCGATACTCCATGTATGGAGTTCATGCAGAATTTATAAGCATGAACGACTCGACTCAAGGGTCAAAAGAACATTATGGAACTCACGTATACAACTCTTCTCATTCTCATACTTACTTCCTCAAAACTCAACTCAAAATCGATAGTTGATCTCAAAGGATTTACAATTGAACTTAAAGGCTCTCTTTAACTCTACACTTAATGAGAATTATGAATTCAAGAGTTATGGTTCATGATATAAAGGATCATCGTGATGATAAAGTAGACTCATGAATACATTATTCTCATTCTCATACTCACTTGCTCGAGTCTTGAAACAAGTTATTGGAAATTGTAGAAGACTCCTCAAAAGACTCAAAACGACTTTCTCAAAATGATCGAAAGAACTCTCAAGACGTAACTCTTAGCTCTACCTAGAATTTGAATTATGAATTCAAGGATATGATTTGTGATAGAAAGGATATCGTTATGATTAAGAGTGTTTTTAGATAGTTAATCATGAGAAACAGTTGAAAAACATTATTTGGGAGCAAGTCCGCAACGCGGAGATGAATTATCATTTTTGGTCGAAATAATTTTTGAAATAGTGGGGTCCGTGTTCTCTCCACGACACGGAGAGAAAAAAAATCACTTCTGAGGAACAGGTCTGCGATGCGGACCTTGTACCTGTTTCCTATCCGACTTTTTCTTCCTCATTTTCTACCCCCAATTCACCTAAATTCAATTCTTTTTCTCAATTTCTCTTTAGATTCAGATACCCACTATATTTACACAAGAATATAATCAAACACAACTCTAAAATCGACACAATTTCCTCAAGAACTCATCAAAACTCAAGAACGGAAGCCAATTTCAAGAACACCATACTTTCAACTTTCTAGAACAAATGTCGCTGAAATTAGAATTATTGGTGTATGGGTGAACAAACCCAACTCTATGGAAGCTTAAAATATCTCTTAGGGATCAAACCCATGGCGAAAATCCGCAACAAAACTCAAGAACCTCGACGAACACCTTGATTCTTTCCTCTTTTCTCCTTTTTTCTCTTCTCTTCTCTTCTTGAACTCTCAACTAAAACCCTAGGCGTATACTAGGATTATAAAACTGAACCTAATAGGATTAGACCATTAAAACCTTACTAAAAAAAAATTAAATCTAATTTAGTAAGGAAAAGAACAAAATACCCCTCACTATTTTCGGGCAACTTTCCTTATTTGGACAGCCCGACTTCAAACGGGCATATCTCCCTCATACGAGCTCAAAATTTAGCAAATACATTGGCGTTGGAAATATAATTCAAACACCTTTCATTTTCCATCTCATGGCACACCTAACTCATCCTATACCGAGAGTTATGGTCGTTTGAAGTTGACCCAAATCTTAGAAGAACTTAGGAATTACTTCAATGAATTCTCTCTAGTTCTTTTTGGAACACAAAGTGCTACATCTAGTGACCTTAACACTTAGGAAAAATTTAAATTCCTTGGTAAAAGCTTACTCACTACGAAGGATGGTTCAACTCTTGGCTCAAAAACTTTTCGGGGTGTTACAGCATCTCCCCCTTGGGATCATATGTCCTCGAATGACGGCTGGACTAGGTATGGAATGTGTTACTCTTACTAAGGTATGAATCTAATGGTATGCTCTTACTATGTTCAAGCTAACCCAAAATCCTAAGGTTCAGGTTCTAAACCTCGGTAAGGAATCTCATCCTAAGAATACTACTCTCTACCACCACATTAAAGCAATATTGTGCTCATATCAAGAACCACATAATGTTTAACAACTCCACATTCAAGCTTAGTACTCTAACAAATCCATGGACTCCTACTAACCAACTCCTTAAGAACCAACTAAGAGCTCTCGTTTAACTATTTCTCATAGTAAAACCTTATCCTCCACATTTATAACCTTAGATGGAATTATCACACCATCACTATCATGATAAGAACATCAACCTCCTCTTTCTAACATCACTCCATTACTAAATGGACCTCCGAAAGGATATCTCTCATACTCTTTGGAACTTATTACTATCTTACTCTTAAACACTTGACTTGATTCCTCATCTTGTCATCTCCCCCTTAGGTCTAAAGCTAACACTTGAAAGCTATGGACCTATTCCATCATCTCTAACTAGTCTACATCTTCTTTTACTCTAACACTCGGGAGAAGTTTATCTCATGACTACTGAACTCTCAATAAGTAGGTACCAAGACCTCTTTCTAAGGTGTTTCTCTTAACCTCTTCTGATTACATACCCTCTTGGTACACCTCTTAATTCTCTTGTTACTCTTGTGTCTTAGCCACACTTCACTGCCCTTACCTAAAGGTTAGGTCTCTAACTTTTACCACTCATGTTTATTGCAACTAACATCTCGATTTCTCACTTGCTCTATGTTAAGTCTTCTAGATCAAATCTTAAGAATAGCCTCATCACCCTCATGTTGCCATTCTTTTGATCATGACACTCATCTAAAATTCAATTTTAATGTCCATTACTAAACCCGAATATCCATACGATTGCTCAACCACTATACTATACCTCATTACTTGATCAGTTCTATTACCTTCTAAACATCATGACATCTCAAACAAATCTTAAGGCTAGCTTAGATCTATCACCTCATGAATACTCCTGCTCTTCTATTCAACACATGTACTTAGTCTCCTCTAACATGATGGCACATCGACATTAACTCTATTTTTGGTTAAAAAATATACTCTATCTCATCATAACTAATAACTATTCATTTTCCTTTTATCAAGAACTCCCACCAACATTATTATTCCTTTTTATACTCATAAAGGAACTCATCACTTATAACTGACTAGGTACATGATTGCAATAACATAATTTGTCCCATCCCTATCTCTTTTCCTTAGATTACTCAACCTTTACATACTTTCCTCTAACTCTGGGCTCTTTCACTATTATTGCTCATGATCTCATAACTCATGCTACCTGTAGGGGTGAAAATACTACCCAAGCTCTAAACATACTTCCTCGTAAGGATCTCAGTCGAAACAAGGCTTATGGAAGAGAGTACAACTCGATTTTAGCTCAAATGCATAATTCATATGAATATGGGTGCATTTCCTCGAACTCAACACTTAACTCACTCATGGGATTCTCTCAAGCCCCTCTGGAGTCACATGACTTCCTCATTACTCTTGCTAAGAATACCTCATCCATAAAGGACTGACTTTTCTTTTCAACCACCTCTAGTATAGGGGGTAGTCGAATGGATATGCGAACGCACGGGTTAGAATAAGTCTCTATAACATAGCTCTATTGCATGATTTAGAGTATGAAAGAAATGAAACTTTTTCTTAATGTCTGTAGTCACTTATTTATAGAAGTGGGGCCCTCACCACCACAAATAAGATCCTACTTGACACAGCTTCATAGACAACCTAGGACACTGCAACTATGTTCTCTAATACCAAGTTTGTCATGACCCGAGCCTTCACCCTGGACGTGGACGACATTAGAGAACTATTGGTAGTCCCCAAGCGAACCCTCATCCTGGATGACTACAAGCGTAAGACTAACTCAAGCATACAAAGCTTAAAAATTGTATAAAATTTAATGAAATCCATTACAAATCTTTAACTCAAATGAATAACTCTGAATAAAAATAATATATTCAACTCGCCATAAAATAGGCAGCTTAAGTCTTTAAAACATTTAACAAAATAAATGAATAGACTTCTATAACTCTATTGTCTATCTATGAAGCCTCTAACTGACAAAGATGGAAGTTGGGACAAGACCCACGACATCCTAACAACTAATATAACTAAAAGTATAAGCCTAACCATCCAGAAGAAAGAAGGCTAACCATAGCAAACTCGGATTGCATGCGGTATCAACGAAGTGCCTGTTGATGATTCTGAATACCTGTATCTACATCATGAAATGATGTGGCCAAATGGCTCAATACATGGAATGTACAAGCATGTAAAGGGAATTCTAAAGCATAACATAAGCTTAAATTGGTGGAATAGCAACATACTTACCTCTTCTCAACTCACTCAACTCAACTCAAAGAAACATAACTCAACTCAACTCAACTAAGAGAAAATAGGGCTCAACACAATGATAAGATATTCAACTCAGTGAATAAGGCTCAACTCAATAATAGGATATTCAACTCAGTAAAATAAGTCTCAACTCTATAATAGAATATTCAACTCAGCAAAATATGGCTCAACTCAATAATAAGATGTTCAACTCAGTGAAATAAGGCTCAACTAAACATTGGATACTTAACTCTGTTTACTCAACTCAATATAAAGCAACAATAAAAGATGCAATATATGGGAAGCTTTTAAAACAGTAGATAGCAACTCAATGTATCGAAGAATACAATAGTAACTCAGTTTGTATGCAAGGATACCATATAACCTCTATATGTATATGAAACTAAAAATAAACTTGATGTATATAAAATACAAAATATCTTGGTGGGAGTTTCTCTAACTGACAACCATCACTATGAGCTATGTGATGATATAACGTTTTGCCTCACGATGCAAGGGTCGTACTATACCTTGTCGGGGGTATAGAACCTAATTACTAAGTGGATCCACTAGTCTATGCTAAAAAGTACTAAGGAATCATCTAAAAAGTATGACCCTTTTCTACCCATGCTGGCTACACGGTTTATGAAGACTATGGATTATTTGAACTCAAGCTCGTCCCCAAATCGCTGCCTAATACTTCTCCCAAAATTTAACTAGATCATATGTTTAAAAACATAACTCTTTTTGTGGTTTGAGATAATTAATCAAAGACTAGCTCAAAGGCTCTCTTGGAAATCGATGTTTCATCTCTTGCTTAAATGTGAAAACATTTACTCTTTGGGAATACTTAGTACCCATATACTCCTTTGAACAAAAAGAACTTCATTTGTTACTCTTACTTAACTCAAAGTTCAAATCTTAAAACAAGTTTAAAGCATTTGTAAAAGAGTTCTTGAAAAGACTCTAAGAACTCTCTAAACTGCTCGACTCATATGGTTCATGCGGAATTATGGGCATGAACAACTCAACTCAAGGGCTTCATGGGTAACATGTAATAGTCACATAAGTAGGAATATAACCTCAAAAATATTAGGAACTCAATGCTAAAAGACTTAGAACTCAAAGATGCTACTTCTCTCAAAGATACTTAATGTATGGAGTTCATGCGGAATTTATACGCATAAGAGACTCGACTTAAGGGTCTAAAGAACGTTATGGAACTCATGTATACAACTCTTCTCATTCTCATACTTACTTCCTCAAAACATAACTCAAAATCGATAGTTGATCTAAAAGGATTCACAATTGAGCATAAAGGCTCTCTTTAACTCTACACTTAATGGGAATTATGAATTCAAGAGTTATGGTTCATGATATGAAGGATCATCGTGATGATAAAGTGGACTCATGAATACATTATTCTCATTCTCATACTCACTTGCTCGAGTCTTGAAACAAGTTATTGGAAACTGTAAAAGACTCCTTAAAAGACTCAAAGCGACTTTCTCAAAATGATCGAAAGAACTCTCAAGACCCAACTCTTAGCTCTACCTAGAATTTGAATTATGAATTCAAGGTTATGATTTGTGAGGAACAGGTTTGCGGTGTGGACCTGGTACCTGTTTCCTGTCTGACTTTTTTCTTCATCGTTTTCTACCCCAATTTGCCTAAATTTGATTCTTTTTCTCAATTTCTCTTTAGATTCAGATACCCACTACTTGTACACAAGGATCTAATCAAACACAACTCTAAAATCGACACGATTTCCTCAAGAATTCATCAATCTCATCTAAATTCAAGAACGAAAGCCAATTTCAAAAACACAAATCAAGAACACCGAACTTTCAACTTTCTAGAACAAAATTCACTGAAATTAACTTGATTGGCGTGGGTGAACAAACCCAACACTATGGAAGCTTACATACCTTTTAGGGATCAAACCCATGGCGAAAATACACAACAAAACTCAAGAACCTCGACGAACGCCTTGATCCTTTCCTCTTTCCTCCTTTTTTCTCTTCTTTTCTCTTCTTGAACTCTCAACTAAAACCCTAGGCGTATATTAGGATTATAAAACTGAACCTAACAGGATTAGACCATTAAAACCTTACTGAAAATGAATTAAATCTGATTTGGTCAGGAAAAGACAAAAATACCCCTCACTATTTTCGGGCAACTTTCCTTATTTGGACAGCCCAACTTCAAACGGGGATATCCCCCTCATACGAGCTCAAAATTTAGCAAACTCAGTGTCATTGGAAAGATAATTCAAACACATTTCATTTTCTATCTCATGGCACACCTAAATCATCATGTACTGAGAGTTATGATCGTTTGAAGTTTACCCAAATCTTAGTTGAGCTTAGGAATGACTTCAATGAATTCTCTCTAGTTCTTTTTGGAACACAAGGTGCTACATCTAGTGACCTTAACACTTAGGAAAAATTCAAATTCCTTGATAAAAAACAGCTCACTACGAAGGATAGTTCAAGTCTTAGCTAAAAAAAATTCTGGGTGTTACAGCCATCTCCTGCTCGGTAATCAATCCCAAATTTAGCCGCTTTGTGGCTATGATAGACACAAGACAGGCCACCTTTGGGTGGAGGAGAATGGACTCATTCTGTGACGACAAGATAGTGTTACTGATGAACCCAAACCAATATCTAGCAGCTACATTGAGGTCCTTCTTCTCTATCGGCGCTCCATCCTCAATCCACCTCGGGGTGGTGTCATAAAACAGGGGGGCCAACCAACCCTTTAAATCCTCCAGAGTCTTTGTCGTGATCATACTCTGGTAGTCCTGTATAAATTCGGAGGCACGGTCAAATACTGCATTTAATTATATCACCGTTGTTGCATTTAACCTTCTTCCCTCAGACCACTACGCAGTCCACTGGTTTGAAGTCACTAGCCTTCTTTTTCCCCTGAGGCACCAAGTCACTATAGGCTGCGTAGAACTCCCGGACCAAGGTGGAATGTATGGGCCACAGGGATTGGTGAAGATATCAAATCTTGGAACCTAAGACTGTGCCACACTGCTGGATACCTATCCACCACACCATATGTGGACAATCTCTTCTCCTCTAAGATGGTCCTCAATACCTTGGCCTTTAACCGATTGAGTGACCTGGGAGGAGAACCATGAACTGGTGGAATTGGAACCACCGTCTATGCCGGATGAGGCATTGGAGTTGAAGCTGAAGGGATCAGCTCCAAAATCCTAGATGGATTATGACGAGATTTGGAGCGTAGCTCCGCTCGCCGGGCCTGTAGCAGCTAATCATCCTCAAGCTCAGAGATAGAAGCCTGAGATTTATATGAGTCCCCCTCACTGTCTGAGTTTGCCTCCTCCGGCGGCACAACTACGGGCTCTTCGCCCTTAACCTTGCCTCCCTTTGGCGGGTGCTTCTTTTCCTTGGAGGCAACTGGCACCTCATCGATTACTACTCTGCGTGCCCTCTTTCGGGGAGACGTGTCTCTACCAGTCATACTGGTTCTACGAATTCCTACAAACAACATAGAAAAACGTTAGAAAATGTTCCAGAGAAAGTGCAAAAATTTGTTGCAGAAATAATCGTCGAACCGTTCAGCGAATCACTTTGCCAAACCAAGTCGGGCTCGCCAAAAGTTGCGACACAAAAATTTCACAAACTCCAAACTGGTCGGTGATGTCCAGGGCCTTATAGTGGATCGCCGATACCAATTGGTGGACTAGAAGTAGTTCACCGAAAGTTACGGTGTATTTTAAGAAATAGGGGCGCAGAGGGGAGATCAAGTAGCACTTTCGGTGAGTCATCGAGTGAAGTTAGCGAGCACATGCGTATCGCCAAAAGTTACAGACCACAAACTCAGCATTTAGAGAAATTAAAGGAAATCTAGGGGGACTTATGCGAAGCGTCGAACCAATCGACGAGCCCGACCCAGCTCGCCAAATGGCCCTTCGTGCTAGTTTTCTACCCCGTTCTTCAAAATCCAACCCGCACCCCACGAAATCAAAATTAAACACATACATTATGAAATTAAAGCAAGACCCATACTACACATGCCCTCGGGGTACTTAGACTTCCCCCAATTTGGCCAAAATTGGTCATTTGACGTCTTTTGCCCTTAAGAATGACGTCAACCGTTCCATCAATGGGCAAAATACGACATTTAGCACAATTCAAGGTTACTCAGACTTCACCCCGCTAGACCCAACACAAATGTTGTGCAACCCAACAACTTAGACTCGATTTTAACAAGCAAAGACACGGGAATCAATCATTCACGAACACTTAGGCATGAATTCAATTAACTTTGGGAATTCCAACAATTAAACAACGATTGCCCAAAAAATTCAACAACAAATTACCACTTGCATTCGAGTTCAACCACATATAGAGTTTGGGGGTTCGGAAAAACCAACCTTTTATGCCGAAATGAGATTTGTAAAGCTAGGTTGCAAAGTAAAATCCAAAATTCATCCCCTTGCAAAGATTTCAAACGGTACGAGAGTAGAAATGCAAAAAGTACAAAAGATCTAATATTGGGTGTGAGAGTATGGGAGTTAAAAATGTGACAAGATGAAGGATTTTGAAATTTTAAACCGCTTGACCTTTAAAACCTTTCATTTCGCGGTTCATGCGGTGATATAAGTCGAGCTCGCCGAACTACTCTGCGAAGCGCCGAGTGGTATTTTGGCTCGCCGAGTTTTACAGAACTCCTAGCAATTTGGGGGTTCAAATGGCGAACACATTCGGGCTTACCGACAAAGCTTTTATCTTGCCGAGTTTTACATAATTCCCCATCGAGCTGGGTGGTTCCAACGACAGTCCAAGTCTAGGCTCGCCGACCTCTTCGGTGATTTGCCGACTGGATTATTGGCTCGCCTAATTGCCTATTCTCCAACACTTCTCACTTTTCAACCTACAAAATCAACACCCGTTATTCAAAAATAAAATTTAAAACATCAAAGACTTGGGTTGTCTCCCAAGAAGCGCCTTATTAATGTCGTGGCATGACGAAAATACCAATTTAAGTTTCATTTTTGGGGTTTGCCATTGTATCACTAGGCAACCCTCATTTTGGCCTTGGATTTAAATGAGTCGAGATTTGACCCATTTGTGTCTCCAGCTGCTTGATTGACACTGAATGAGAGGTGACCATATGATTAAGTGTAAAGACGTCTTCTTTCAAAACCATGTCCGACCCTTCTACCTTACTGAGAATGCGTGAGAACATGTCTTTCGTTCGGACATTCTCTGAGTCAGCCCTTGGTTCCTTGGGCTTTTGACGCTCATGAGGTGGGATGTACATATCCTTGTCACCCTCTCATTCCTTCCAAGTGGTGTTAGGATCACACCATTCTCTCTCACGATCTCTCCATCAATCATCGTTGTTCCAACCCAGATTTCCACCCGCCCTTTGATAGTTTTGACGAAAACCTCCTCCTTGATTCGCAAGGAAGTTCATTTCCTCATTGTACAACATTTCAAACTAAGCCCCATCGGGATTTTCTCCACTAACACCCACAACATTTACACTTTTCAACCCACTGCCCATCATATTTTTCAACAATAAGTCCAGCTGGGTCATCATTTTTGCCATATTTTGGTCCCTCTATTGATCCTTCTCGATCTGCTCTTTTGTCATTCTAAAGGTGAGAGGAGACACTTGGTGCTCACGAGTGTACCATGCTCTATTGATTTTGGTCATGCGATCTAGGAGTTGAGATGCGACATCCCAAGGTTGTTGTATTATACCACCGGGAACAAGTTGATCAACAACTCCTTTGTTCACCGAGTCAAGACTCCTGTAAAAGTATTGCAACAAGATATCATGAGGCAGCCCATGAGTTGGGCATTAAAGTAATAGCTTCTCAAACCTTAGCCATGTCTCGTGTATTGGTTCACCTTCCAAGCATGTGTACCCTTGAATGCTATCCCTTATGGTCATCATTGTTGACAGGGGAAAGTTCCTCACATAGAAAGCAGCAGTTGTCACGCCCTGAGCCTACACCCTGGGCGGGACTGTCACTCGAGAACCATTGTTGACCCCAAGCTAACGCCTGACTTACTACACAGCGGAAGACTTAAATACAAGAAAATAGTCTCAAATAATGAACTCATGAAATAAACTTAGAATTTCTTAAAAGAAACATTCAACTAGCCAAGATGGAAACTCAAGTCTCAAAACATAAGCCAATAACAAAATAGTGAAAAATGAACTAACTAATTGTCTGTCTATGAAGCCTCTAAAACTGAGATGGGTGTCGGGACAAGACCCACGATATCCTAATAAACTAAAATTATGGAAAAACAATAAAAAAGGGATCCTCCGTAAGTAAGGAGGCTTACCAACAAACTCTGAAGCTCAACTAGAATCAACGATGTGCTGGATGCTGATCCTTGTTACTTGTATATGCATAATGAAACGATACAGGCCAAATGACATTAGTACATTGAATGTACGAGCATGCGAGAGGAATTCTAAAACAAGACATAAGCTTGAAAGGAACTGAAAGAACAAACTTGGTCTCAACTCAACTCAACTCATTTCAATATAAAGCAGTATAAATAAGTGCAGTATAATGAAAAGCTTTTAAAACGTGGATAAAAACTCTGTGTATTTAGAAATACAATATTAACTCTGTATGTATGCAAAGATACAATATAAACTCTGGATGTATATAAAAATACAAGATACTTTTGTGTATATAAGGATACAAAATACTTCTGTGGGGGTTTGTCTAACCAACAACCATCACTTAAGAGCTATTGTGATGATACAACATTTTACCTCACACTGCTAGGGCCATCCTATACCTTGCCAAGGGTATAGAACCTGACTACTAAGTGGATCCACTTTCTATGCTAAAAGAACTAAGGAATCATCTAAAAAGTATGACCCTTTCCTACCCATGATGGCTACATAGTTTATGGGGGCTGGGAGTTGTCTGAACTCTCCCCCATATCGGTGCTCAATACTACTCCCAAAATATAATTATAGCTCTTATGTTTAAAAATATAACTTCTTTCTGTGGTTTGAGATAATTTCTCAAAACTTAGCTTAAAGGCTCTCTTGGAAATCAAAGATTCCTCTCTTGCTTAATTGTGAAAGCATTTACTCTTTACTGAAAACTAGCTCAAAGGCTCTTTCGAAATATCAGTTTTCGTTTTTGTTTAAATGTGAAAACATTTACTCTTTGGGAATACATAGTCCCCATATACTTTTGAAGAAATGAACTTCAACTTCTTTGGAAATCTCAGTTTCCTTTCTTATTTAAATGTGAGAACATTTTAAACTCTTTGGAAATTCATAGTCCCATATACTCTTTTGAAGAAATGAACTTCAATCTTTACTCTTTACTCTTTTCTCAACTCAAACCTCAAGTCTTAAAACAAAGTTAAAACGTTTGTAAAAGATCTTTAGAAAACTCTATGATCTTTTCTTGACTTGACTCTTAACTTCTCTTGACTTGACTCTTAACTTTCCTTGAATTGAATTATGGATTCAAGGCTCATGATCTCATGTTATGGATGATTTCATGTTGTTTAGACGTACCTTAGAGTGTGGAAATCAACTAGGAAACATAGGTACGTTGCAAGGGAACTCAAACGGAAAGAAGTGGGAAAGGGTAGAGAACATGGTGTCCCTGGCGCTCTGAGTGGCACGGGGTGCCAGAGGTAAAACTACAGAACTGGGTATTGGACGCACTCATTGGCACGGCACCCCAGAGCCCAAGCTGTAGAACACTTTGTCGGGCGCGGCGCCCCACCCCTTTTTCCCAGAACTCTCCGAGTTTTCTTGCTCGTTTTTCAACTCTAAACCCTCTAGATTCAATTGGTTCTTTCCCAGAACACTTAGATTCGACTACATAACCAAAATATGTAAGAATCTACTCAAAACGACATCTAATTTCATGAATTTGAATCAACAACTTCAACAATCAAGAACCCAATAGAAACTTCAAACAAATCCATCAATAACTCAATTTCTATACTTTCAAGAACATAATTTCGCTGAATAAAATCATGATTGGCGCGTGGGTGAACTAACCCAACGCTGTGTGATCTCACATACCTCGTAGGGATCACCCCTTGACGAAATCTACAAGCAATTCTTCAAGAACTTGGCAATTCCTTGCTTCTTCTTCTCTTTTCTCCTCTTCTTTTCTCTTCTCTCAAAACCCTAACTTATTTTCAATAGCGTAAACTGAATCCAATCAGTTTAGACCCCAACTTAATTACAAAAAATGAAATTAAATAATTGGGTAGTGAAAAGACCATAATACCTTTCTAAAATTCGGTTTTGACTTTCCTTATCTAGACAGCCCAACTTTAAATGGGCATATCTCCCTCATAAAAACTTGAAACCAAGAAAACTTGGCGGCAATGGAAAGATAATTCAAAGATATTTCCTACGGTATCTTGTAGTACACCTAATTCATCCTGAGCTAGGAGTTATGTTTGTTTGAAGTTGACCCAAAACTCATACTTAGCTTAATTTTGTCGAACTTTCTAAATTTGATTATTTCCAAAAACAGTTTCTTTCTATTTCTAGTTCTTTCTAGTTCTTTCAAATAGCAAGGTGTTACAACATTCAACTCATCCCAAGTGGTAATGGAGTTTCTCGGAAGATCGGCCAACCACTTTGTGGCTTCTCCCATTAAAGAGAATGGAAACAATCGAAGACGGACCGATTCTTGAGATATGTTCTTGAATGAAAACAGTCCACAAACATCGATGAAATTCCGGATATGCTCATGGGGATCCTCATGAGCCAACCCTCCAAACAATCCTTTCAATTGTAGGAGCTAAAACATTGTGCTAGTGATGTGAAAAACTGTGTTCCCTTCAGCATGAGGTAGACGTATAGCTCCAACACCACCCAATTGGATAGGGTCGTTAACATCGTTCAAATTCCCTATATAGTCTTGGTGGCCAACTTGGCTACCATTGCTCCCGTTTACGCTCATTTCTTCGTCTGTTCAACACAACCAACACAAACACAAACAACGTAAGTCGATTCAACTATAGCACAAAAAGATCACAATTTAAACTTCAATAATAGAATTTCAAACAACACCACTCTCCGGCAGCGGCGCCATTTTGATTAAATGTATCAAATACACCTCATCCGATTCTAGGTGTAAACGATCGTTAATTAGTATAAAAACCCAATGAAGAGTTGGGGTCGAACCCATAAGGAGTGGTACGTGTCTAAAATTCAGTTATGAAGTTATAAAGTGGTCTATTCGGTTATAGGAAAAGAATTTATCGAAAACATGCAAATAAATCTAAGGGGGTGACAACGAATGTTAGATGAGGAAGTTTGGATTATTAACTATCAGCTGCAACACAAGCAAAACAAATGAAATATCAATATAGAGAGGGATTCTCGGGATGTGATCAATTATAGGCAAATTTCACTGTATGGGTAATTGAAATTACTAATAAATAGCTAAATATCAGTGGGTAGGTTAGACTAAAAGTGAGATCGCTTTTTCTCGAACAACTATCACGATTCTAGTGATTTCTTTCGAATATTAACAAGCTTAGAAAATAAGAACAACCCATACCTTAATTCATCTACACTTCTGAGCTAGATAAGTAGAATTGAGATTAGGATTTACTCTTTTGAGCTAAACTCATATCAACCCAATAACTACAATTATCAATTAAAAGCATTGATTCTTAAACCTCTTTTTCAAGCAAGCCCAGAATTATATGTTCGAATTGCATTCGCAACTACAATTCTTCTATTAAAACACAGCTATCAATTAAATCCACTTCAATTAAGCATTAAAATTAGTAAATAACAATACACATAAGCTAATTCAGTCCATAATCACATGATCACACCCCAAGAATTGGGGTTTTAGCTAAACATCATAAAAAGGTAAAAACAATTACCAACTCGATTGGTCATCAACTGGGTAAGAGTCTCCAAGCCTTTACAATGTTTTCCTAGGGTTAAATTCAAAGAACCACTTTAAAATCATCAAAATTTACAATAAGAACTCAAGAACTAAGAGAAAAATTCTAATTCTAGAGCTTGGGGATCAGAACTCTCTGGGAACTCGGCCTCTGAAAACTTCCTTTTAAATTCCAATTTATAGTTGCCTGTGTTTTTTCCTAAAAGTCCACTTGGTGGAATAAGTAGCGCCTCGCCGAGTGGATCAGCGATCCGTCGATTGCCCTCTTCCATCGCCATTTTGCATTGGGTTTCAGCATCTCATGTCCTGTAATATTGGGCGATCCAATTTGTTATCACGGAACCGATCAGCGGTCCGCCGACTACCCATTTCTGTCGCCAACTTGGTTCTTCCCCAGGGCTGGCATGCTGGAACTTTGGGCGAGCTAAAGAGCCATTCGGCGGTGCACCGAGTGGTCTTGGCGATCACCAGGATCGCTTTTTCTTCACTTCTTCAGTTTTTTTAGTTCCTTTTTGTCCGGTCATGTCCTTGCCTTGCTCCTTAGCCTTCATAGCTGCAAATCAACACTTTAACATCAGTTTAGAGCATAAATTAGGCATTTGAGGACACTTATACTATCAAAATAAAGCCCTAAATGAGCTGAAATCTCGGACTCATCAGATACATAGCTACGTCAAATTATACAGGTATGATACATAAATACTAATTAATACTACATGTATCGATCTCAAACCAAACAACTTATGGGCAACAATGACATGTTTAATGTATTCCGTAATAATACAATACTTATCAATTTAAACGAGATACATAAATAGTAATGTATCATGTACTAATTTTTTAGATATGATACGTAATTTATACTAAATGTATCAATTACATAGCAACTACCACATGGTAATGTATCGATCTCAAATCTAACATCTTATTGGCAATAATTATTTATTTGATGTATCTATAGCTAGTATAAATACAATACTTATCAATTTAAACAAGATGCATAAATAGTAAAATGCTAAGTAGCAAAGATATTCATGATGTATACCTTCAATAAATTAGGAGAAGAATTTTGAATCTCAAAATTTTCAACAATTTTGAATCAAAATTGAAAGGATCTTCGATAAACTGGGAGATGAAAGAATCTTAAAACTCAAAAAAATTTGATAATCTTGAATCAAAATAGAAAGGATCTTCGACAAACTTGAAGATTCAAAAGGAAATCTTTTGTCCAATAACAATTTCATCAGTTTTGTATCCTTCATAACTCACCTCGCTTACCCAAAATTTCGACAAAAGTTGTTGAATCAAATCTGAAAGGTTTGCTCGTTGAACGGGGGGAGCAATTTGAAATTTTGAATTTCTTCGTTTTGTTAGGATTTGCCTTTGTATGATTGAAAGTAAGAAGAAACGTAAGCGTAATTTATGGGATTTAATTAATTTTCAGATTTATTCCCTTTTTAGCGCAACAAAAAGATTCTTCTTGTATTAGAATTAATGTATCCAGAAGGTACAAATTTTAAGGGATTATTGTAATGATAAATAACTTTGTAGCTTCTTAAGCTTTTTATAATGTATTTTCTGATATACATATTTAATCGAAGTAATTTCTTGGTTCACATTTTAATAATAGTTACATTTCTTTTGATTTGACTAAAATCTATTTTATTATATCCAGGTTCGTAGTTGTATATTTTCAGATTACTATATGGCACAAATGTCAACTATTTGACATCAACAAGATGATGAGATCTCAATACTAATAAGTTGGGTCATTCAAGTGCTTCTACTTTTACTCGGAATGCAAGCAACAGAGAGCACAGAACTATCATTAATTGCTAAAGTAATTGTTTACATATTCAAAAGCAGAGTCTTGTGTATTACTAATATCTTGTTTGATACTCTTTTCTAATTTATGTATAACTAATGCTTGCATTAGTTATACACTCTATTGTGTATTAAGGTATGTATTACTAATATCAGGGATTCTAGGTATTAGCAATGCAATGGTTTTAATGAATGCATTAGCATGATTAAAAGACTCACTTGCCCCTCAAAATCCTTTTACACATCTTTTCCACCATAATAGTGGATGGTATCATTGTAAATAATTTTGTTTATGCAATGCATGATATTTTTAATGCATCAAACCAAACAATGCATACAAATAATCTATGTATAATTAATGCAAGTATAACTAAGACATGCATTGTTATTGCAAGCATTACTAATAAACTCTATTTAGCATTATTTTTATACACTCTACCAAACAATAATGTATTAAAATGTTTCTTCTATTAAAAAATATGAGTATATTTGGCCTAGTTTTATAAATTAAAAAAAATGATTTGACCCCAAATATTAATGGTGAAACTATTTGACAATGTTCCAAGGTAAATTTAAACATTTTCCCAACATTTTATTCTTATATAGTTCTTCTCTCAATGTCTTATATCAAATTTTAAAAAATGGTCGGCTTATTTGACAAGGACGGATAATAGGCACAAGGGAACATAATGATGCATTGGTAAGTGGAGGAGTTGACAATTACTCAAACAAGTATCGTTGTCATGAAGTCAACTCTATCAAATGTGTTTAAATCTTTACAAATCTCTTTCCTATGGATAGTGGTAAAGATGTTTGATACTTATTTTGAATTAAAGCTTTATCATCACTTATCCACCTTACTCTCAATTGACTGGGTTGTTTGGTAGATTGTATTAGGAAAAAATAATGTATTGTATTAATAGTGGAGGAGTAAGAATTTTTTTCAAAGACGTTCAAATTTTAAAAGAGTGGACAATTTTTCTTTTTTAGTAAAGTGGGTGCACAAAACCTTTTTTTCTTGATGAGTGGATGCACCCAAATTTAAAAATAAAATTACATATCATTTTAGAATTGATTCATACGAAAACTTAAAACTATAAAATTATGAATAGTATAAATCAGAACTAACGGAGAAAAGTTAACAAAAACCATTTTAGCTACTAGCTGAATATACTTCCTCTAGTTCATATTAAGTGAATTGTTGAGGCTTTTTTCATGATTCAAAATACTCTATCCATTCACTTTTTACTTGCCACTTATTTTTAAAATAGATTTTCATTTTTACTTGTCATTTTTGACATATCAAGAAAAGACAATAATTTTTTTCATGTTTTACCTCAACATTAAATACTTATTCTCCAAATCTTTTTCCTATACATCATTTAATATGGGATAATTTGGTAAAATACCTATATCATTTTTTTTTAATGGGTGTACAAAGTCAAATTCTGACAACTAAGAATGAACGGATGGAGTAATTGAATTTTTCAAAGTTCGAGAGAATTGTTGAAACCTTTTTTTTTCCATGTTTACCCTTTCTTCTAATAAGATTCTTAACTATTTTACATTTTCTAAAAGAATAATAGTGGAAAATAATCTTTAATTTTTATCTTTAAAAATAATTTATATAGAGTGTGTTATAATTAATAATTCTGCTCATGTGCATTACTCTTGTGTATTATTAGTACATCCAACCTAGATATAACTAATGTTTGCATTAATTATACATTCTATTGTATATCAAAGTTGTATTACTAATACCATAAATTTCTAGGTGTTAGTAATGTAATGATTATAATGCATGCATTAGTATGATTAAAGACCCAATTACCCCTCCAAATCCTTTTTTGTATCTTTTCCATCATAATAGTGGAGAGTATCTTTGTAAGTAATTTTGTTATGCAATGCGTATTATTTTTCATACATTAAACAAAATAATACATAAAATAATCTATGTGCAATTTGTTCACGTATAACTAATACGTGCATTGCTAATGCAAAAACTACTAACATACTTTATTTGATATTATTCTTACACTGAGTTATTACACATTCTACCTAACAACTCCTAAATATTTGTACGAGGCAAAAATCAAACTTTTTTCTTCTCCCTCTCAATTACTGCAAAAATATACTTAATTAAAATGGAATATACAAGGCGAGAAAGGGTATCTTTATGTCTCTATATTACCAAAAAAGGCTTTGGTTGTAAAGGTTTCCTGTCAATATGTTTAGGCCTTTTTAGTGGAAAAGTTTATTGAACAAAAGATAAAAGGGCTGGGGTAGCTAGTGCAATGAACTTTTTCAAAGGAGATTTCCTAATACTACTTTGTGGTTTGTTTGAGTAGTGTCAATTTTAATATAATAAAAATAGCTTTTAGTGGAAATAAATACGCTCATTAACAAAGAGTGCTAAAATTTTTATTGACATTAGTTAATTGTCATTAGATCGAATATCACTATAGGTTTTAGCTGCATTTATTAAAAGTGTTAAGTATAATTGTCACTAGTAATTACTTTGAGCTAGCAAAATGAGCAAAATCTTGAAGCTAGAACATACGTTTAGCCAGCTTTGACAGATCGCTTTCTCCAACAACGAATTCGAAAGTAAGCCAAATATTATAGACATATATCATACTTGCTTTAAGATGTGTGTATATATATAAACTATTATCGTTAATTAATTGCTGTTAAAGATTACTCCTGCCGTCCCATAATAACTGATCACTTTCAATTTTATACGGTACTTAAGAAATCATAAATAAAATGATCAATTTGACTAATTTATCATTTATCCATATTGATGAATATCAAGATAATTTATGATGACACAGGGCATACAAAAAGTAAGTATTCTAAAGTGGGTGAGAGCAAAAGTACAAAGGAATAATTAAGTATTAAATGAACTCTTTGGAAAGTTAAATTCTAGGAACTTTAATTTTGATTAAGCTTCCAAAGAGAAATTATGAGAACATTAAGCATGATGCTATTAATTATACGGGTAAAATGAGAAAAATTTAATTAATTTTATCTTGATTTAGTAGTGATCAAGTATTTTTTAGAAAGGTGATTAGTTAATATGGGACAAAGGGAGTAGCAATTACTACTACCTCCATCTACTTTTAATTGTCATGATTTCCCTTTTTTGAGTCAAATTATAAGAACTTTGATTAACATTTTATAATGTATTTTTTTTATCATATTGATATGCGAAAAATTGCAATTTGTAGAACTTTTCATATAATTTTTTAATATCTAAATTTTTTGTTTAAAATATTGAATTAATGTAATCTAATTTAACTTTAATTAAAATTAGATTTTTTAAGCGCTAGCCACCCCCAAAAGGTGAGTGAGTTTGTAATTATTGTCATTGGGATTTAGTAATTAATTAAAGATTGATAGAGTGTTACCCAAGTGTCCATTTATTTAACACCAATAGTAGAGTCGTGAATGCCCCATTAGACTTTTGCCTTCCCTTTGAACTTTGACTACTACTCTACTATAAAAGTGCATATAATGTAGCAGCTGATCCACTCAAGAAACAAAAACTGAAAAGAGATAAAGTGAAAAAAAACACATCTAAACTGAGTTTGGAGCCAAAAGGGAATTTTTTTTTTGCCAAAAGTTCCAAAAAGGCATATCAATTTTTATTTTAAACCAAAAGAACAAAATCGTTCTTGACGAAGCACTTTCACTCTGACACAACATTGATGCAATTAAAAATAAAAATCGCTGCTAGGATTTTGTTCAAAACTTTTTCTTCTTTTTTTTCCTTACATAGCTGCAGGGGCAGCGTTTTCTCAAATTTTTTTTGAAAAAAATTAAAATCGCTGCTATAGCAGCGTTTTAATAATAATAAAAAAAAATCTTGAAAATCGTTGCCTTGGCAGCGATTTTATTTAAATTTTCTTTTTTGAAAATCGCAGTGTTTTTATTAGAATTTTAAAAAAAAAAATCGTTGCCTTGGCAGAAATTTTATTAAAAGGACAATTTTATTTTATTTTTTGAAAATTGCTGCCTTGAGAGCGATTTTATTAAAAAAAATATATTTTTTAAATCACTGACAAGGTAGCGAAATTCTCCCTTCAATTTTAATTTTTTAAAATATCGCTTCAGGCAGCGTTTTTATTAAATTTTTTTTGAAAATAGCTGACAAAGCTACGAAATTTAAAAACATTTTTTTAAAATAAAATCTCTGCCAGCGATTTTCAAGAATTTTTTTTTTGAAAAAAAACAAATTCGAGAAAACGCTGCCCCTGCAGCAATCGAAGGAAAAAAAGATAAAAAATATTTGGACAAACTCCTAGTAGCGATTTTTATTTTTAACGGCGTCAATATTGTGTCATAGTGAAATCGCTTCGTTAGGATCGATTTTACCCTTTAGGTTTTAAAAAATGATGTGCCCTTTTGAAATTTTTGGTAATTGTTTTGCCCTTTTTGCTCCGGACTCCATCTAAACTATCCTTTTTTTTAGTTTCATACCTAAACTATTGAGAGTCTGAGTTTCATACCTCAACTATCACTTATTAGTTTGAGAAACACATCTCAATGATGCGTGTAATGCACTCTCTCTTTTATTTGAAAAAACCTTGATACATGACAATCCACATTGTAAAATATTCCACCTTGACAAAAATTAAATAATAAACTATTAATATGAATTAAATATTAAAGATTAAAGTATTACTATCTCAAAAAAAAAATTAAAAAATTAAATTATTTTTCTTACCCCACTCCACCACCTCCTCCCCACCCCCATTCCAACAATCCCCTGTCTTTTTATTTTCTATTAAAATTCTTTATAAAATATATTTAAGAAATTCATACTTCACCCTCTCCCCTCCCCTTTCCCCCCCAAACCACCCACTCCTTTCCTCCAAAAAAAAAAATTGATATCATTTTAAAAATAAAAATTCTACTCCATCCTATTTAACCCTCTGTACCTAATTATTTATTTATTTTTACATTTTTCTCGTTTTGTACTAGATATGTACATATATTTTTAGAATTTTTTTTCTACTTGTGTGCCGAATATAACATAAATAAAAAATTTATTTTTAAAAAAAGTCTTGCGGTGGCAAGTAAAAAATATTTCAATATGTATATATCTAACACAAAATGAGAAAAAAAAAATGAAAGTTGAGGATTAGGTGGAGTGGGTGGAATTATTAGTGGGGTAAAAAAAATATTTTACATTTTATTTTATAAGAAATATATTATTTTTTGGGATAGTAATTTTTTAATCTTTAATTTTAACTAATACTAATAATTTATTTATTTTTTGTCAAGGTGAAATGTTTTATTCATGTGGAGTGTGATGTGACAATTTTCTTAAATAAAGAGAGAGAGTGTACACACTCCATGATGAGAGTGTGATAAAAGAGAGAGTCGTGTTTTTCAAACTAATAAGTGATAGTTTAGGTATGAAACCCACACTCTCAATAGTTTAGGTATGGAACTAAAAAAAAGATAGTTTATGTGTGTTTTTGACACTTATCTCAAAGGAAAATGGTACATTTGGAGAGAAATTGAGAATTGGTCTTCAACCACACTCTATTTTGCACTCTACTCTTTATTTAGAGAGGTGAATGAGGAGAACTACTATTCACACTTTTTATTTCACTTTTTGATTATTTTATTAACTTGTTATAAATCAAATAAGACCATTATTTAAATCTATAATATTCTTAATTATTTTATAATGTGATATACCATTTTAAAAATATATTATTTAATATATACTACTTTCATCCCGAATTAATAATATTTCATTTTTTTTAAATTTTCATCACTGGTAATATATAATTTAAAATTATTATTATTTTTTACTATGAGGAATGCACAAAATTTAAATCATAAGATTAAAATTTTAATTTAAGAATACAATACTTAACATAATAATTAAGGACAAAAATGTTTTGAACTCCGAAATGCATCATTAGAGCATTTATGAGAGCAACATAATAATTTTGAAAGTTGAGTATTTATGTAATGTTTATGTAGTTGAATTTCATTAATAATTTCACTTTTATTGAAATTGTCCATTAATATGTATAATATATAATTTTTTCTTGAAATTTATATTGTTTAGAAATTTAGAATAAAATATAACTTTTCTTAAATAAATAATTGATTTTTTTTATATTAGATGAGATTATATGGGGATTATTTGAAAAAGAGTAAAAAATGTTTTTTTATTATGAAATAAGAAAATAAAAACAAAATGGAAATAATAATATAATGTTGAGGAGAAAGAAGAAGATTACTTTTTAGAGAGTAAAATAAAGAGTTAGGTTGGAGTTGGTTGTCTCGTAAAATAGAGAACATGTGTAATGACCCTTGTGGTCATTTCTGTGTTTTTGTGTGCTTTTTTTGTTTTACCCCACCTTGTAGCTTCCTTGTGGTATTTATATGGTGTTGGGATGAGTGACATGCTTCCCGAGGTGGTTGGAATAGTTTGGTGCGACTTTTTTTTTGACGTTCTTAAGTGAAAGAGTTGACGTTAGTCAACATCTAGAGAATCTGATATTATATGAGATTTTTGAAAGTTCCATTAGCTCTGGTCTAGTAGAATGGTTGGTTTCGGTTTCAAGGTTCTTTTTTTTCAGTTTGTAACGTTAGGCATTTTAACTTTGAAGTTTTGGCCAAAGTTTGATTTTGATCACATTCTTAGTAAACGAACACAAATGAGAATTCCATCTATTAGCTCCAAAATGTCGATTTTGGTCTACAAAGATCTTTGGTTTGATCACGAGGTGATCAGGGTGATTTATTGGCGCATGTCATTTTATTTGTGTTTGCCTTGCAAGTGTTGACTTGGGTCAACATTTTGACGAAATGACCTCCGTTAGTGGTTTCGTCGATTCTGTAGAGTCGGGAATGCCAATTTTGATTAGGTAACATAGTTCATTTATATTCACGGGGTTTCGAACAAATTCCGAGCACTCGTTGGAGGATTTTTTCAACTTGCTAAAGTGTTGATGCAGTGCTGCCGGTGAAACACTCTTTTCTTCTCCGCGATCACTGGCCCTTTGGTGCGTTCGCAAAGTGGTGGCTGATTTGCACTCCACGTTCGCGTGGCGAGCCTTGTATTTGCGAAGTGTAGACCTTGTGCTCTTCGCGATCACGAAGGGAGCTCCATGTTCACGGAGTGATGCAACTCAGGCCTCTGCATACACAGGCCTCTTGCCGCGATCATGAAGGGTCAAGGATGCTGAATTCTATGTTTGAGGACAAGGCTCTGCGTTCGTGGAGAGTTAAGTCCTTGACAATTATAAGACTTAACAACTCCTTTTGAGCATGCATCTTCTTTTAAAAGCGCTGGTCTTTTGGCAATTTTGAGGGAAAATATTGGAGATTTTCTTTGATTCTTGGTGGGATTGATCAGGGAACCGTGTGGACACGCTTCGGGATCGATATATTCTATCTATCTTTCTAATTCCATCAATTTATCTCTTATTTCTCAGTTTTTGGTCCCTTTGAGCTGAGATTTTGTGGAGGGTTGTTTTTGATCGTTTGTTGCTCAGATTGTGACCATTTTAATGGCAAAAGTTCCTTGAGTTTTTTGGGACCTTATAATGGAGTCGATTTTGTGACTCCGTACATGGGTCCCACAATTATATTTTGGGGTCGTTTTTCCATTTTCAAATTCCCGTATTTATATGAGCATCGTTTTGCTTGTTTTGGAGTTCCCTTCATGTGGTTGACAAAGTGGCACTGTTCGTAGGCTCTTCGGAAGGGAAAAACTCTTGAGTAGAGGTTCTAGTGTGGTTTCATCCTTGAGGTAGATTATGGTTTCCCTCTATTAGACTTGACTTAACATGATAATATTTATATTTGAGTAGTTTGATTGTTAGGAAGGTTTAGGTTTAGCTCATAGGCTTGCATGATCCTTAGTTAATACTTTTTTGCCATTTTGGGTTATTTAGTATTAGTAAATAGTCAATGATCATTAGTTCAGGTTGAATTTTAGCTTGATTGCCACTTTGAATCTTTAGAATTCTCTTAGGCTGTGTGAAAATTAGATTTTATGTGTGTTGGTTGATTTGGTGTGTTGTTACCTTCTTAGTCTTTCTTTGGGTTTATCGTTATATTGATTGAATTGTGTTGGGCCTGAGGTCATAGACTTAGACTAGATGGAGTTCTAGGCTAGTACGATTGTATCGTGATGGGTGTTTTCATGTTTCTGTGTGTGGTATGACTACTTTTGAGAATGGCTTGACTGTGTTGGTGTGAAATAATGTTCATGGCATACTGATGGCATATTTGCATCTCGTTTTGGAAAGAAAAGAGGATTCCGAAACACTTATTGGGTTTTACTACGTTTTCTACTGATCTTAACTCCAAGCAAGCGGGATTATTGATTTTACGGATTTTTACTGATAATAACTTGGTTTTGGGAGGAAATGTACTATTTCGGCCTTCTTATGCTTATTTTGATAAGATCCGGCAGCCTGCTAAATGAATTTTGAGTTATCACTTTTTATTACATATGTAGTTGAGCTTATGCGGGTTTCGTAGTGGTCTCGATTGCCCACAGTAAAGCAGTGAGATAATTTGCAACGTTTTACTTTATATATGCATTGTCCACATATGCATCATATCTTTTTCTGATGCACCTCCCACTATGATCACTACTAGAAAATAGGCCTATGGCAACGCATCAAAAACTGTTGCAATAGATAGGACAATCGTTGCCAAAAGTTTATCGCAACGGTTACACATGCGTTACATCAGCTCGCGTAGCCATAGAGCTATGGCAACGGTTGGTGCGACGGTTGTCAAAATGTGTTGCCATAGGGCCATCTATGGCAACGGTTATTCTTCCTTCTGTTGCAACGGAAATAGTTTGTAAGTACAACGGTTTAAAACCGTCGCCATAGAATTTATTGCACAGTAATTATATGATCTATGGCAACGGTTATTATTATCTATTGTGGCGGTTACATTTTCTATGGGAATTTTTTGCATTGCCTATTGCAACAGTTTTTCATACTTATTGCTACGGTGTAGATGAAATAGCAATCTTTAATAAATCATAATAGAAAAAAAATATATAATTTGTCCATCCAAAATTTTTCATATACATTCATAAATTCAAATCTCCAGCAAAAGCTATTGTAATAATACATCCCTAAATGCTAAATGTTTAAACCCAAATGAGTAGTTACGTTTTACATGATTAAAGAGTTATGGTAAGAAACAAAAAAAAATATTTATAGCGAAATGAATATTTAAACTATCAACAGTTCAAAATTCTTCTTTAAGTAAGGTGAAGTTTGTCTTCACTGATATTTTCTTCCCTTCATTTTCAACACCTACAAAAGAGGATAAATAATGTCATAGAATGCACGAATATATCAATAAGACCCCGCTAAACCCTGCCCTGCCCCATTTAAGTGTCAGTTTGTTTTCCTCAGTTTTTTTTATGCTCTGTCCAATACCAACATAATAAATTTTAAAAACATAAAAATATTATATAAATCAAGAGAAACTAACATGTGACTAACAAAAATACTGTCCAGGAGACTTAACTGTCACTAATAGTTATTCATACCCAAAAAAACAAGCAAACTATTTACATACCAATTTTCAGCTTAACTACTTCCTAAAAAAAGTAAAGAAAATCAACTACACTTTGCATCAGGTAAGTAAAAGTCATCCCAATTTTCATACTCTTTTCTTTAACCTCTATTAGAATATATTAGATTGTACTAATAGTGTTTAAAAATCACAACAATAAGTTGTTGATCTGTTTGTAGCATAATACATCACACAAAGACATACATCAATTGGCACCAAACGAAGACATCCCTAATCACTGTTAATTCGCAGTAATCTGTTTGTAGCAGACTACAAAAAAACTTACACCACACAAAGACAGATCTCAAATCTATAATTGATTTTTTGTTGTTTGTCTCATGTAAAGACAATAAACTAAACTTCTTCAATAGTTATGTAGGATATACAAAATTCAGGTAATGAATATAAAATTCAATTCCAAAAGTCCCACAACCCCACCACCATTCTTTGTTTCGCCCTTTCCCTTATTCCTAAGTTGATTCATAATGCAAATATACACAATTTCAAAGCTGAAAACAGTGCTTTCATAATGCAAATATAGTCTGAATTTCATATGAGTACAATTTTATGAGTACATATTATGTGACTGACCATAGAATGACAATTTTGAGCTTCATATGAGTACAATTGTAACAACTCCAAATGGGTTAAAGTTCTATTTTTGAGAAAAATGAAGATAAGTGTTGGCTTACAAATCAACAACTCAATCAATTGATTATCAATTGACTACTAGTCACATGCTTCACCATTGCTGAAAGAAAACAAGAGCTCTAGTCGCCAGAGCTCTGAGGTAGGTGAAGGGTTAAAGTGGTTAGCCTCAGACAATCAATTATTGGTGAAAAAGTTTAATGGAAAAGGAAATGACCCTTTGATGGAAATGAAATGCGGAGGATTTAAGCATCAGATTTCAGAGTACATCAAGCAGAGTGATAACTCTCTGATTCCGATATAACTTAGAGATCTTTATCTTAAATACACCATTAAAGCAGAGTGATTAATTCTAAATAAGTCATATAACGTCTCGTCCTTGCAACAAATAACATGATTAAACTCCTTATCTGGACAAAATAAAATCTGCATTATCTCATCCTAGAAGACATACATGAGAGTGAGAGAGAAATAGATGAGACAGTAAATAAAATATAGTGATACAATCAACAACTACATATTCAACAAGCAACTATTGATTCGCAATTCCAACAAGCAATAAGCAACCAACATAAGAGAACCATGATGGCGTACAACCAAAAAATAGAAGATTTCACCAACTTTAGACAAGAAAATAAATTCAAATAGATGGCGTGCATGAATCATGAATCATGATCACTCAGTTTCTTGAGATAGAGTAGAATAAGGAAAAATTCTTGAACAGATAGTGAAGAAAATATTGGCAAAAGAAGAAGAAGAGCAGTAGTAGTAGTAGTACTGACCTCGAGTGTTATTACGAACAGATAGATGATTGATTAGTTGAAGAACAGGCTCGTCTCCTGGCGAACGAACATTGAATCTTAGCATGGTAGAATCAATTGTTAATCCTGGATTTAGACGCTAAAGCTGTGCAATGATGTTCATTGTAACATCTCGTTCCATGGTATCTTTTTGTGCATTGAAGTTTTCTTGCATTCTTTGTTGCATCCTCTCTTCAATTTCCTTGATTTTATCTACATCATTTCATGATTAATAGTATTTGAAGAGGGACAAAAATTTCCCTGTTTCTGTTTCAAGAGTCTTAGTTACTCAACTTCCATATAATACTACTTGACATGGATGATCACATCCCATAACTATTGTAAATGCATCACTACCATCTCCACTTTCTTGAGTTTATATTCCCTCCATTTCAATCTACAAATCAGGTTAAAGTTAAGAGAGTTCAATTAAATTGAACTGATCAGATGTTTAAAAACAAAAAAATTGATCTCGATAAAAATAGAATCAGAAGATTTTATACTATTTTAGCAGTTGCATCTTCGAGTCCTTATATACTCGGCAAGGTTTCCTTGTTCCAGTAGCCACAACGAAGTTCTTACTTGACAAGGCATCAAGTGTTTCCTATGTCTACCAATGGAGGAACTATGTCCACAAAAGATCAGTGTAAGATTCATCATACAGGTCAACTTCTTAGCTTGAAAGAGAAAACTATGAAATCTATTGATATTGGGACTACCACTAATAGAATACAGTAACCTGAATTGTGAACAAAATCGCTAATCTGATTGTAGACTCAATGAGATACAACAAACATGCAAGCTTCTCATCTTGAAAACCCAAGTAAAATTAAAAGTATTAATCTAGTTCACTTCAGATTGTTTTATTTCTAGAGCATGTTCAGGCTAATCAACCCCAACTCAAGTGTTCATACAAATATCTACATAAACATGGACTTTTGATGGACAAATAATGTTAAAATTATCAGTTAAGTCAAGTTTGTGAAGTGAACTCACATTAGGTAGTCATCCCGGATTGGAAACGAAACTCTCGTGTAAAGCAGCATCAACAAAATGGCATCAATCATGAAATTTTAAGACCTAACCACTAACTGAAAAAATAACAGTTTCAATAGCTTATATATTTTTTAGTGTGAGTCTATGACAACAGTTATCATGACCCCGCGAAAAGATTATGCAACCCTCTCTACCATCATCTCTTCTTTATATTTAGAAGTATATGGAATGACATGAAAAACAAGAACCATAAAATGCCTTGTATAAAGGAATATGAAGTAATTGCTTCTAGAAATCAACTTAGAAATTAGAATTAACAATTAAAACAATGTAAATATGAGTTGCAAAAGAAGGATAAGTTTTAAATCCTTGTCCGTATTCAAAAAAAGAATAGAAAAATCTAAATGGAAGCCACACAAATATAGAGATTTCTTGGACATGGAGCAGGATATCTTTAGTGGAATCAGTAGCTCTTACATTAAAGTCTACGGATCTGTTGCTTTACTTGAGAAAATTCTGGATGCTTTTATTTCTAATTACTTCTCATTTTAACAGTTGGATACATTAAGGGGACAGTTCAACACTTTAGTTTGAGATGGTAAAATAAGGTGTAATGTAGAGAATAGCATGTGAGATATTTAAGGAAAGTAGTAGAATAATTAAACCTTCAATTCTACTAGCTTTGAAGAGTATTGGTTTCTATTAAGTCTAAGTATAATAAGTTGCATCCTTATTGTTATTTCAGAAAATTAAGGGTGTAGAAGTGTGCCTCTTTGGCCATGTATGTTCAGGAACTTGGATCTGAATGCGCACAATCAAACATTGCCACCCAAAAGTCCAAAAAATCTCCAAAATCAGACAAAATCAAAGATTGGTGAGCGTATTTTTCTCATGACAACAAAAGATTTCAAAGTCTTAGATATGTGGTAAAACTAAAAAAAAGTGTACAATAGAATTTGTAGATACAAATCACAAAAATATATGCTAATTAGACAATCACAAATATCCATTAACTCAATAATTTGAAGAATTATGAAGAAATCAAAAGACCATACCACAACAGTATCAAACTCCAGATTCTTCCTTCAGCTGCTGGCATCGATTTATTTCTCCACATATTTTCAAAATCTACCCATCAAAGAATCAACCCAAATGACTTCACAGTTCAGTGAGGAAGAACATAAAAAATAGACATGAGAAAAAAAAACCCTTAAATTAGGGCGTTATGAAGTTTATTACTGTATAAAGCAGCAATTTCAGAGCTCTACTAGTCGTGTGAACACAGACACAGCTTATCTCTTTTGCAGGAGTGAATACACGTAAACTAGAAGAAACTTAAACGCAATTTCAACCAAAGAATTAATTTTTCTGGACACAAAAATAACTTCATCGAAGATGCAATTTTGAACCGAAGAAGCAATTTTGAGACTGCGATTTTAAGCCCTACAATTTTGGGTGTGTTTTTATGATTTTCCAAAGATTTTAGGGCACTAGCAATATACAGAACTCTCATGTTTTATTATTTTTGGGAAAATAAGAAAAATTAGAAGTTTAAGAAAACTGAAGGTATATATATTTTGGCGGTTTAGTGAAACTAGGGAAAATTGATGAGGGAAATCAAAACTTAGCAATTGCAAAATAAATCGTTGCCACAAATATTCTATTGCAACGGTTGCACAAAGTCGTTGCAATACCAAATCTATTGCAACGTTTTTTTATGTAATTGCAACGGTTTGGTACATAATATATGTTAATAGCGTCATGAACCTTATGCAACACAACGAACCGTTGCTATACCTATACTATGGCAACAGTTTAACAACCGTTGCTATAAATATCGTTGCCGTAGGCCCAATTTCCAGTAGTGGATCCACCCTCACCGAGTGTCAGATTCTCTTGTGGCTGTTACATATTTGGATTGTGTTGTGCTCCTAACGTCCTGAGACTTGGTGCTTTCCCTCTTTTGCATAGACTTGCATTTTGTATTTTGATTAGTCAATTCTCTTGTATATATATAGCCTTTCTATACTTAGTAGCTCGTGCACCGGTGATACCATATCTAGGAATTGATTCTTTTGTAGAGTTTGTCTTTTTCGTCAACTTTAAGTCCTCTTTTGTATATTGTGTATCATATTTACAGTTCTAGACTATGGCCATGTTTTGTATCCTTATTGCTATTTCCGCTTGTTTCTTCTTCTTCTTATTATTAAATTATTATCTTCCACGAGTTTTGGTTTAGGGGTTGGCTTGCCTACTGGGGGTTGTGGTTTCCACCATCATGACCCGATCTTTGGGTCGTGAAAGTGTGGTATTAGAGCTTTCTTTTCACACGTCTTATCATTATAACAGCAAGGGCCTATTAGCTTCTCACGGAAAAGTACGATGACGTCTGTATTCAATCTTTAGGAGGTTGTAGGGGATTATTAGGAATACTTCACTGTTTCTTTTTTTAATCATGCGTTCTTGATTACAACAACTTCTAAACTTTATTTGTTTCATTCTTACACATATAGATAGGAAGAGATCGTTCGCAGGTGGAGAGAGCCTCCTGCACCTCCAGATGGAACCCAAGCTAGAGGTAGAGGCCAAGGTCTACGTAGAGGTCGAGGTAGAACACGTGCTGCATAACCAACTAGAGATCAAGAGCAGACACAATTACCAGAGCCTGAGGTACAAGATGAGCAGGTTCAGTTTCAACTTAATAGTATAGGACCTGCACAACCTCCGCCTGGAATCATGGACACACAAGTGCTACAAGACACATTTGTAAGGATCCTCAGCTTCATGGAAGGTATGTCTTACGCAAGGAATTCTCCTAATACTTCAGCTGGACCCCAGATTTGACACGAGACTCATACTTCAGCCTTAGCTTGACAGGGAAACTTCATGTTCAGATTCAAGGAGCACCGCCTCGTGTAGTGGTCCAGACGGTTCTGACAGTCACTCCACCTATGGAAGCAAGACAAGATATGTCTTCTAAGGAGTAGAAAATGTTGAGATAGTTCATCAGATTGGGTCCTCCTAGGTTCACAAGTGCTGCGAGCGAGGATTCCCATAAGTTTCTAGTCAGATGTCAAGAGTGGTTGCATAACCTCAGTTTGGTGGAGTCTCACGAGGTTGATTACACTTCTTTACAGATGTATGGGTCAGCTAAGTAGTGGTGGAGGTCTTATCTCAATCACAGACCAGTGGGGTCACCTCCAATGACTTGGGCTCAATTCTCTGAGCCTTTCTTGGAGAAGTATGTACCTCACATCCTGAATAGCGGTTGCGAAAAGAGTTTACCAAACATGATGCAGGGATCGATTTCAGAGTATGAGACATGGTTCCATTAGCTAGCCAGACATGTGGCTATTTTTATGATGATAGGGCACGAGAGGGTGTTAAGATTGGTTTGGGGGTTAGCATTTCCACTTCGGTTGTCTACAAAGTAGATGATGGCATCGGGCTATTAGTTTCTCTAGATAGTTTTTCATGCACTCACTATTGAGGGGATCCATCGTGAGGACTATGGAGGTATCAAAAGGAGGCCCAGCTATCAGGGTGGTTTTATGGGCCTTAGTCCCATGGTAGAGGATTTCTGGACAAAGGTTACCCACAATAATTTCACCCTAATAGGCTGGTTCAGGCATCTCTTCAGCTTATGCGTGGTGGCACTGCGGGTGCTAGTGGTCAGATTGGTGAGGCAATGAGTCATGCTAAGGTTTAGACTTACTAGGGATCACGTTAAGGACATTCGGGCCGTGATGGCCATACATTTCTAGATGAGTCAACTCAAACGGTTACTTTGGGCTGAGGTTTCTATGAGTGGTGAGTTGGGCTACTTTGATAGATTTTGTCATAGAGGTTGTCCTTTCAGACAGCTGGGTCAGTAGGTTCAAGCCCTCAGGGCTCTAGTTCAGTCGACTAGGGGTGGTATTGCAGGTAACATGGGTGGTTGTAACATCTCACAAATTGAAATAGCTAGGAAGAAGCTAAGAACTTGAAATAATCATTTTTGGAAATAGTGACAAAACTGGAAATTTGTTTAAGTTAGGAAAAGTTGAGTTTTGGCCAACTTCAAACGGTCATAATTTCTATCTCAGGATGATTTAGAGGTACTTCCAGATATGGTAAGAAATATCTTGAAATGATCTTTCCAACGCTGCTGAGTTTGAGCGATTCCGAGTTCGTATGAGTAAGTTATGCCCTTCGGAAGTTGGGTTGTTCGAATAAGGAAAGTCCAATCCGGATTTTTTGTAGGGTAGTTTGGTCTTTTCCTTACCCAACTTAATTAATTCGTTTTAGGAGTTTAATTGGGGTAAAGTTTGATTTTAGTCAATTTTAGAAAAGTGAAAATTCACGCTAGGGCTTGAAGAAAAGAGAAAAGAGGAGAAAGGAGAAGAACGTTCAAGATTCGTTCAAGATTCGTCGACATTAGCTAGTGGATTTTGTCGGGGGTGATCCCTACAAGGTATGTGAGATCACATAGCGATGGGTTAGTTCACCCACGCGTCAAGCACGTTTAATTCAACGTATTTTCGTCCTAAAAAATTGAGAATTTGATGTTCTTGATAGTTGTTCTTGAATGGATTTGTTTCTTGAATATGAGTTGTGATAAAAGAGTTTCTTGATATTAAAGTGTTGATTCTTTGAGTTGTATGAGTTATATTTTGTGTATATACCTTGGGTATCTGATTCTAAAGTGAATTTGAGAAAAAGAAACGATTAAAATTGATTTAAGATCAGAAAATGAGACCAAAAGTTCGACAGATTTTTGCCTAAGGAACAGGTGGTGCAACGCGCCCCCATAGCACCAGGAAGGCTGAGGAGGCGCGCCAGCAATGCGCCAGATTAGAGCCCCAGTAAGTTGGGGATGGCGCGGCGCGCCCAAATCGTCATTTTTCACCCAGTTTTTGTCATTCAGTCCGTTTAAGCCTTTCTAAAGTGTATTAATACTTCCTATTGATTCTAACTACTCTAAATGACTTCTAAACATATAGAAATCATCCAGAAACAT
>NW_006238988.1:793335-821203 GCF_000226075.1 Solanum tuberosum | reverse complement strand
TAAAGAGTTGAGTTCATTTCTCAAAAGTTATTAGGGGACTAAGTATTCCCAAACAAGTTTATAAATGTTTTTACATTTGAGCAAGAAAGGAACTATGATTTCCAAAAGAGCCTTTGGGCTAGTTGAAAGAAAAGGGAACATCGATTCCAAGAGAGCTTTTAGTCTAAGTTTTGAATAATTATCTCAAACCAAAGAAAGAAGTTATTTTAAAAAATATGAGCTAAGTATATTTTTGGAAGTAGTATTGAGCACCGATATGGTGATGTGAGTTCATATTAACTCAACTCTCCATAAACCATGTAGCCATCATGGGTATTAATGGGTCATACTTTTTAGATGATCACATAAGTTAAGCTAGTGGATCCACTAAGTTAATTAGTTCTATATGACGGCAAAGTATAGGACAGTCTGAAAGTGTGATGGTAAAAACGTTGTATCACCACTTAGGCTTATAGTGGTGGTTGTCGGTTAGAGAAACTCCCACAATAGTAATTGCATGGTTCCTCAAGGGGTTCTACTTAGTATGAATGGGGGTATGAGACTTCATTCATGCATTTCACAAGTAGACTTTGAGAGGGAGCATGGTATGTGTTTTATGATTTATGATTATGAGTTGACATCATGGTTTAAATAGTTTTCCTTTTTCTTTATATTGTACTTGTTTTAAACTGGTTTATAATGAAATGAGTTCAGTTAAGTATTAATGAGTTAGAAGAGACAAGGTAAGTGTTTCTTTCAAAATCTTTTCGAGCCTATGTTGTATTTAGCATTCCAAATCCCATACTCGTACATTCAATTTATTGATGCCAGTTGGCCTACATCATCTTATGATGCAGACATAGTAACTAGGATCGACATTCCAGCGCACCGTTGATCTAGTGAGCAATTCAGCGTCAACCAGTGAGCCTCCTTACATTCTGGAGGATTTATTTTCATTGCTTTCCAGTTAGTTCATTAGGATGTTGTGGGGTTTGTCCCAACATCCGTCTCAGTTATTATAGGCTTCATAGATAGTCAGTCAGATGTTAATTCATTTGTCATCATTTTGTTATTGACTTATGTTCAGATTTGAGTTGCCATTTTGGCTAAGTTAAATGTTTATTTTTAAAACATTTTTATTTCAGTTCCAGAAAGTTGAGTTAGTTAACATTTGAATTCTTTTCTTAATGCTTTAAGTCTTCTGCTAAGTAACTAAGCTAGGCCAAGGGTTCACTTGGGGCCAACAATGGTTCTCGAGTGCTAGCCACGTCCAGGGTGTAGGCTTGGGGCGTGACAAACTTGGTATCAGAGCACAAAGTTCAAGAGTCCTAGGGAGTCTATGAAGCCGTGTCTGTAGAGTCCTAGTTATCGGTGTGAAGCGCGCCACATCTATAATTAGGAGGCTGCAACATTTAGGAAATTCCTTCACTTCTTTCATACTCATTTCGTGCGTTAGAGTTTTATCTCTAAAATGTTTCTTTCTAACTCATGCTTACGCGTAACCATTTTTGAGTTGGACTATTTTGAGAGTGCTTTCATGGGGTTTTTTCCCCGTGATCTAAGAGAAACAAAGAGATTGTTGCTGACAAGAGGAACAAGATGAGTTTATTTGTTGTTGGGTTGCCTCGTCTGTCAGATAAGGAAAGTAAGGCAGCCATGCTAATAGGTGACATGGACATAGCAAGGCTGATGATCCATGTGCAACAAGTTGAGAAGGACCAGTTGAAGGATAGAAATATTTTGATAGTAAGAGGGCTAAGGCATCAAGGAATGAATCCGGGCAGCGAAAGAGTAATGTGAGCCGGTCTTCTTTCCAACATAAGCAGAAAGGACCTTCTCCATCATCTGCTAGTGCACCTGCACCTAATAACAAATATGAGTAAAATAGTCAGAATTCTCAGAACTTCAGAGCTAGACCTGCGCATTCGCAAGGTAGTAAGGCACAAGGGGGTACTAAAACTCCTGCATGTGCTAGGTGTGGTAGAAACCACCAAGGTAAGTGTCGTGATGGGAAGACAGGTTGCTTCAAGTGCGGGAAAGAGGGTCACTTCATGAGAGAGTGTCCTAAGAACAAGCAGGGAAATGGTAATGGGGGCAATAGAGCCCAGCTTTCTTCAGTTGCTCCACCAGACAAAGCTTTACCTAGAGGGCTACTTCCGGTGCTAGCGGAGGACCAAACCGCTTATATGCTATCAAGAGTCACCAAGAGCAAGCAGATTCGTGAAATGTTGTCACTGGTATGATCCAAGTCTTTGACATTACTGTTTATGCTTTTCTAGATCCAGAAGCGAGTTTATCTTTTGTAACTCAAGATGTTGCTATGAGTTTTGATGTTATTCTTGAGCAACTTAGTGAACCATTCAGTGTTTCTACACCTGTTGGTGAGTCTATTCTAGCAGAGAGAGAGTCTATCGTGATTGTCCCATTTCTGTCAATCACAACAGTACCATGGTTGATTTAATTGAGTTAGACATGGGTAGATTTCAATGTCATTCTTGGTATGGACTGGCTTCATGCCTGTTATGCCTCAGTTGATTGTAGAACTCGAGTTGTCAAGTTTCAGATTCCTAATGAGCCAGTCATAGAGTGAAGTAGTAGTTCAACAATGTCTAAGGGTCATTTCATTTCGTACCTTAAGGAGAGAAAGTTAGTTTCGAACGGCAGTATCTATCACTTAGTCCGAGTTAATGACTCTAGTGTTGAGGTACCTCTCATTCAGTTAGTTCCAACAGTAAAAGAGTTTCCAGAAGTCTTTTCTGATGACTTACCCAGAGTCTCTCCTGAGAGAGAAATAGACTTCGGCATAAACATCATTCCAGATACTCGTCCTATCTCTATTTCGCCATACAGAATGGCACCAGCAGAGTTGAAAGAGTTGAAAGAACAGTTAAATGATTTGTTAGATAAGGGCTTCATTCGAACAAGTGTCTCACCTTGGGGCGCTCCAGTCTTGTTTGTGAGAAAGAAAGATGGTTCCCTTAGGATGTTATAGGCTACCGTCAGTTGAACAAGGTTACCGTCAAGAATAAGTATCCTCTTCCGAGAATTGATGATCTTTTCAATCAGCTTCAGGGTGCTTCCTATTTCTCGAAAATAGACCAAAGATTAGGTTACCATTAGTTGAAAGTTCATGAGAAGAATTACCCAACCCATGATCTAAAGTTGGCTGCCATAGAAATTGCTTTGAAAATAGGGCGTCTTTATGGTGTTCATGTGGATGTGTTCACCAATCACAAGAGTCTTTCGTATGCGTTAAGTCAGAAAGAGCTTAATCTCAGACAAAGAGAGTGGTTAGAGTTACTCAAAGATTATGACATGAGTTTTCTTTATCACCCTGGTAAGGCTAATGTTGTTGCTAATGCCTTGATTAGGTTATCTATGGGTAGTACCGCCCATTTTGGAGGAAGGTAAGAAAGAGTTAGCAAAAAGATGTGCATAGACTTGCACGATTAGGAGTTCGATTAATGGATTCCACAGAAGGAGGAATAGTGGTGATAAATGGGGATGAATCATCATTAGTGTCAGAGGTAAAAGGTGAGCAAGACCAAGACCCTATCTTGCTTAAATTAAAGGCAAATGTTCATAAGAAAAAAGTGATGGCTTTTGAACAAGGGGGAGGTGGTGTTTTGAGGTATCAAGGTAGATTGTATGATTGATTTCAAGGTAATTGGGATGATCACCTATCTCACATTGAGTTTCTAACAACAATAGTTACCACTCTAGCATCCAAATGGCTCCTTATGAAGCTCTTTATGGGAGAAGATGTAGATCTCATATTGGATGGTTTGAAGTTGGTGAAGTTGGGTTGATAGGACCAGATTTAGTTCATCAAGATATGGAGAAGGTGAAAGTGAGTCAAGAGAGGTTGAAAACGGCGCAGAGTCGCCAGAAATCCTACACTGTTGTTAGGAGAAAAAAGTTAAGAGTTTAAAATAGATGATTGGGTATACTTGAAAATTTCACCCATGAAGAACGTTATGAGATTTAGTAAGCAGGAGAAGCTTAGTCCCCGGTATATTGGCCCTTACAGAATATCCAAGAGGGTTGGCAAAGTAGCTTATGAGTTAGAGCTACCTTAAGATTTAGCAGCGGTTAATCCGGTATTCCACATCTCCATGTTGAAGAAGTGCATGGGCGATCCTTCATTGATCATACTAACTAAAGATATTGGGATAAAGGATAACTTATCTTATGAAGGGATCCTTGTTCAGAGTATAGGTTCCTAAGTTCGCAAGTTGAGAACAAAAGAGGTAGCATCAGCCAAAGTTCTTTGGAGTAATTAGTTCGTTGAGGAAACTACTTGGGAAACTGAGGAGGATATGAAGAAGAGATATCCACATATCTTCGAATTCGGAGGAATTCCAGATCAAGGTACCAATTTTCTTCTTAGTACTCTCTAATTTATGAGTTGGCATGTTGTATTTGCATTTGCTTGTTGGGTGTTTGAGCTGAAGTTTTGATGTTACACCCCTAACCTAGTAAGAGTAATCTCATTTGAGGATGAATGTTCCCAAGGGGGAGATATTGTAACATCTCGCAAATTGAAATATCTAGGAAGAAGCTAAGAACTTGAAATAATCATTTTTAGAAATAGTGACAAATCTGGAAATTTGTTCAAGTTAGGAAAAGTTGAGTTTTGGCCAACTTCAAATGGTCATAACTTCTAGCTCAGGATGAGTTAGAGGTACTTGTAGATATGGTAGGAAATATCTTGGAATGATCTTTTTAACGCCGCTGAGTTTGCGCGATTCCGAGTTCGTTATGCCCTTCGGAAGTTGGGTTTTCCAAATAAGGAAAGTCCAATGCGGATTTTTTGAAGGGTAGTTTGTTCTTTTCCTTACCCAATTTAATTAATTCGTTTTAGGAGTTTAATTGGGGTAAAGTCTGATTTTAGTCAGTTAGAAAAGTGAATTTCACGCTAGGGCTTGGAGAAAAGAGAAAAGAGGAGAAAGGAGGAAAACATTCAAGATTCGTCGAGATTAGCTTGTGGATTTCATTGGGGGTGATCCCTACAATGTATGTGAGATCACATAGCATTGGGTTAGTTCACCCACGTGCCAAGCATGTTTAATTCAACGTATTTTCGTCCTAAAAAAATTGAGAATTAGATGTTCTTGATAGTTGTTCTTGAATTGATTTCGTTGTTGAATATGAGTTGTGATTAAGGAGTTTCTTGATATTAAAGTATTGATTCTTTGAGTTGTATGAGTTAGATTTTGTGTATATACCTTGGGTATCTGATTCTAAAAGAGAATTTGAGAAAAAGAATCGATTAAAATCAATTTAAGATCAGAAAACGAGACCAAAAGTTTGACAGATTTTTGCCTAAGGAACAGGTGACACGACGCACCCCCATACCACCAGGAAGGCTGGGGCGGCATGCCAGCAGTGCGCCAGATTAGAGCCCCAGTAAGTTGGGGCTGGCACGACGCTCCCGGGATGCGCCCAAATCGTCGTTTTTCACTAGTTTTTGTCATTCAGTCCATTTAAGCCTTTCTAAAGTGTATTAACACTTCCTATTGATTCTAACTACTCTAAATGACTTCTAAACATCTAGAAATCATCCAGAAACATGAATCATAACCTTGAATCAATAAATTAAAATTCAAGGAAAGTCAAGAGCCAAGTCTAGGAAGTTCTTAGAGTCTTTTCAAGAAGTCTTTTCCAAATGTTTTAATTTTGTTTTAAGGCTTAAGTTCAAGTTAAGAAAAGAGTAAAGATTTGAAGTTGCATTTCTTCAAAGAAGTATATGGGAACTAAGTATTCCCAAGAAGTTTGAAAATGTTTTCACATTTTGAGAAAGAAAAGGGAACATCGATTCCAAGAGAGCTTTTAAGCTAAGTTTTGAGTAATTATCTCAAACCAAAGAAATAAGTTGGTTTAAAACATATGACCTAAGTATATTTTTGGGAATAGTATTGAGCACCGATATGGGGATGCGAGTTCATATTAACCCAAGTCTCCATAAACCATGTAGCCATCATGGGTATTAATGGGTCATAATTTTTAGATGATCACATAAGTTAAGCTAGTGCATCCACTAAGTTAATTAGTTCTATATGACGGCAAAGTATAGGACAGTCTGGCAATGTGATGGTAAAATTGCTCTATCACCACTTAGGCTTATAATGGTGGTTGTCGGTTAGAGAAACTCCCACAACAGTAATTGCATGGTTCCTCAAGGGGTTCTACTTAGTATGAATGAGGGTATGGGACTTCATTCATGCATTGCTCAAGTAGACTTTGAGAGGGAGCATGGTATGTCTTTTATGATATTATGATTATGATTTGACATCATGTTTTAAACAGTTTTCCTTTTTGTTTATATTGTACTTGTTTTAAACTGCTTTATAATGAAATGAGTTCAGTTAAGTATTCATGAGTTAGAAGAGCCTGGGTAATTGTTTCTTTCAGAATCTTTTCAAGCCTATGTTGTATTTAGCATTCCAACTCCCATACTCGTACATTCAATGTATTGATGCCAGTTGGCCTGCATCGTCTTATAATGAAGACACAAGTAACTAGGATCGGCATTCCAATGCACCGTTGATTCAGTGAGCAGTTCAGAGTCAGTCGGTGAGCCTCATTGCATTCCGGAGGATCTATTTTCATTGCTTTCCAGTTAGTTCATTGGGATGTTGTGGGTTTTGTCCCAACATCCATCTCAGTTATTAAAGGCTTCATAGATAGTCAGTCAGATGTTAGTTCATTCGTCATCATTTTGTTATTGACTTATGTTCAGATTTGAGTTGCCATTTAGGCTAAGTTAAATGTTTATTTTAAAAACATTTTGATTTCTGTTCCAGACAGTTGAGTTAGTTAGCATTTGAATTCTTTTCTTAATGCTTTAAGTCTTCCGCTGAGAAAGTAAGCTAGTCCAAGGGTTCACTTAGGGACAACAATGGTTCTTTAGTGCTGGCCACGTCCATGGTGTAGGCTCGGGGCGTGACAGTGGTCCTCAGGGTGCTCGAGGTAGTCCTCAATAAGGCCCGTCATGATGTCGAGGCGGACGCAACCATATGTAGGCTTTTCCAAGAGGCCAGAGGTAGAGTCTTCGGATGCTGTCATCAAAGGTATGATTTGCATATTTCATTAGCTTGCATATGCTTTGTTTAATCCAAGGTCTACATTTTCATATGTGTGATTATTATGCTACATAGTTTAAGGTATATTGTGAGCCGTTTCCAGTGTCTATGTGTGTAGCTACCCATAGGTGATTCTTTAGTAGTGGATCAGGTGTATAGATCTTGTGTGGCAACCATCCTAGTGTATGACACTTGGGTAGACCTAATTGTATTAGATGGTGGATTTTTACTTGTTTTAGGCGTGGCTTAGCTGTCTCCTTACCATGCAATCTTGTATTTCTTTTCCAAGACTGTTACATTGTGCATGTCTAGTATTTCTCCACTTGTGCGGACCGGTATTGATAGCCATATATCGAGAGGTGTGATTTTTTTTTTTATGGCATGACGGTTGGTAGGGAAAGATTTTCTAGCTTATCTTGCTCATGTACGTGATATTAGTGTCGATACTCCTCCTCTTGAGTAATTTTATGTGGCTAGAGAGTATGCAGATGTGTTTCCTATTGATCTACCTAGTCTCCCTTCTGACCTTAATATTTATTTTGGTATTGATGTGAGCCGAGCACGCAACCAGTTTCTATCTCACCATACCGGATTGCTCAAGCTGAGTTAAGAGAGCTTAAGGAGAACCTTTAGGAACTCTTGGGCAAGGGGTTCATTAGACCGGGTGTATCCCCTTGGGGTGATCTTGTCCTATTCGTCAAGAAGAAGGATGGTACCTTAGGTATGTTTATCTATTGTAGGCAGAATGTATCCTATACCATAGATTGATGACTTATTTGACAAACTTCATGGTGCAACAATGTTTTCTAAGATAGATTTGAGGTTGGGCTACCACCAATTGAGGATTAGGGCAGCAAACATCCCTAAGACTACCTTTAGGACTCGGTATGACCATTATGAGTTCTTAGTCATGTCTTTTAGGCTGACTAATACCCGAGCAGTGTTCATTGAGTTGATGAACCATGTGTTCTTTGTGAAAGTGTTTATCGTAAACAAATAAATTAATATAATATAATATAAAATATAAAAGATATACTAAATTGAGTATTTCTTGTTGGGATATTATTGTAATTAGAATTCAAGTTAGGAAGTTAATGCTTTTAAGATAGTATATATAGAAGTATATAGTATATATAGAAGTGTGTGTGTGTATATATATATATATATATAGAGAGAGAGATAGATAGATATAAACATAGATATAGATAGCAATAGATATAAATTTTAAAAAAGGACAAAATTCATGTGGTGTGGTCATGGATAAATAATAAGTTTACAAGTAAGACATGGTGACAAGTTGATGTTTTTTTTTTAATTGATTTGATTTTGAGATTTGATTTGTCAAGGTGATAACAGTTAGGGAATCTCCAACCCTATTGTCACGACCTGAAAATCAGGCCATGTTGGCACTACCACAACTCTCGAGTAGGAATGCCAAACCCAAAATCAAAACTTACAGAAGATAACAATTTCTTAATAATAAGAAGAAATAAATAAGAAGAAATGAGAATAAGGATACAAAATAGGGCCATAGTATCTAATTGTAAATACGATACACAATATACAAAAGAGGCCCTAAAGTTACCACAAAATATAAACTATACAAAAGAACTAATCCCCGGACCTGGGTCATCAACACAAGAGCTACTAACTATAGAAATTATATATGTACAAAGGAACTGACCAATTAGAATACAAAATACAAGTCAATGAAAAAGAGGGAAACCAGCAAGTCTTTGGACGCCAAGATCATACCACGAGCCATGTCTGTGACAACCACGGGGGAATCCGATGCTCAGTGAGGGTGACTCGTACTAGGTGTTGCATCAAAAAAAGATGTAAAAATGTAGTATGAGTATTAAAACACGGGGTACTCAAGTAGGAATCATAGGCCGACTGTGCTTAGAAGGATCATAAATATTAATAAGAAGCACGATAGTTCTAAGAAGGAGTCTGACATAATGCTAGAAGTAAACATGTACTACCGACAAGAAAGACAATAACAGTTCTAGCTATACAAGTCAATCAATCACACAAAGAGATACAATGAACATGTGGTCAATGCAAATTTAAAGCAAAAAGTTTTAGAATTATCTCGCTAGTTGTCATGTGGACCCACGTGACAAATGCAAAACCCACCTTAACCCCCACTACAAATGTAATAAAAAAGAAAAATCCAGAATGCAGTGTACGGGCCACTGGAGCTTATCAACATATGCATAAGAAGAAAAAAAATAGTACATTTACTCCCAAAAACAAGTTACCTTCAATAAAAATTAGTCCCTCTGTCCCAATTTATGTGACTTACTTTCCTTTTTCATTAGTCCCAAAAAGAATGACACATTTCTATATTAAGTAACAATTTAACTATAAAATGTCTATTTTACCCTTAATGAAATGATTTACAACTACAGAAATTTCTATCATTCATTCTGGACGACAAGTTTTAAAAGTCTTCCTTTCTTTCTTAAACTTCGTGCCGAGTCATACTACCTCACATAAAATGGGAAAGAGGGAGTAGTAAAAACAGTAATCTAGCTCCGTTGGAGCTAAAATCAATAGAAAACATGTAAAACCCAGTAAGTTTTCCGTAAGCCTCTTTTCTTTCCAAAATCATATACAAATATGCTATCAGAATGCCATGACCATGATTTCAGACCAACACAATCAAGCCAGTCTCAAAACTCACACAGCTGGGTAAACACATGTCACATCATAGTTGTACTAACTTAGAACTCTAGTCAGTCCACATTTACGACCTTCGATCCAACACAATCCAATCAATACAACGATAGACTTACGGTCATGCAAAAAGTACTAAAAATATGTAAAAATAGGTTGCCAAATGAGTGCTTAGAATGGACCGTAAAAGCTTGTACAAGCCGTAAACAAGTGCCCGTAAATGAGATTCAGAGTGTTTCGAAAGTACAAGCTTAAAGACTATGATGAAAGAGGACGAATCGTAAAGCATTCCAAAGATCGTAAATGCATCCATGAAAAATGTCTCGTGACTTAGTACTCATTGCTATCCACGAGAAGACTCCAAGAGCCGTAAAGTGAACCATAGGCCGTACATAGGATCATAAAAGCTACCAAATTTCAATTTTCCAAGAACAATTTGGATAGGGTTTTGTATGTGTATGAATACGTTTCCTAGATTTTTGTAACACCCGTATACTAGAAAGACCAGAATGCATATTTTCAGAAGTTGCAGGCACCACCAACAGAGACCATCTACGGACTATAGGGGGACCCACAGACAGTAGGTAGGGTATGTGGTTGACCACCTGCAACCCACTCCCTAGGACCACATAAAAAATAAGATGAGTCTTGACCTACGCCAGGACCTACGAACCGTAGGTCAGACCACGGTCCGTGGTCCAAGGTATGGTTCAGACACATCAGGTTCTAGTCCTAGACGCCAAACTATGGCTCACCAGGACGGACTGTAGGTTAGTCGACGGTCCGTCGGTCAGGCCCATCGTTGGCCCCATCAGGTTTTATGTCAGGGATCGTTTGGTATTTTCACCCATGTATTGGACACCTAAACTACATCGTTTAACCCTTCAATTACGTCGTTTTTGTTAGTTTAATCCTTGAAACTTAATCAGAATCAATTCATTCTCCAAAAATCGATCAAACTAAATAAAAAGAGGAGAAATAGTGGACTAAACCCTCTCTGAGAATGCAACAAGTTTTCCTCAGTTCCAGTCCTAAAATCGAAAAAGATTTCTCTGTGGAATTCATCACCAGGTATGTGGGATTTCACTATTGGATTCCTTTATTCCACTAAGTCCCTAGAATTCAGTCAGATTCTTAATTTCCTTCATATTATCTAGACCTAGGGTTTCTTAAACGTTAGAAATTGTTGTGATTTAGTTATTAGATATTCCTAATAAGATTTTCATGTTGTTGTAACATTGTTGCTTAGTCCTTGCATGAAATTCAGAACCCTCGTAGTGTAGATTCGTTTAGTTCATGAATTACACTAGCTAGGATAGATAAACATATATACATGCCTCAGTTTCAAATGTTTCATTATCAGTATTTAATGTTGCATTTTAGTTAGCATGACAGAATATCGAGCTATTCAGTATAGTTCAGTTATGTTGTATTGTACACATTTCCAGTTGGGAGTAGGCTTAACACCGAGTTGGACTAGGGTTAGTCACCCTCACAGTCCCAGAACTACATGCCCTCGTAGGTTGAAAGTCCCCTTTGTGGGCATTATATTTAGTGATCACGCGATTCATGCCTCTATACCCTTGGTAAGGTATATTGGGTCCTCTTGATGGGGCGTATACATTGGACTCTACATTTAGCTCATGTGGTTTTATGTAGGTAAATAGTTGCTTCCACAGTCATATTCTAGTGCATTTGACCACGTGCCCAGTTACATTTCAGTATTCAGTTTCAGCATGTTTTGTACTTGGTCATTGCATCCAGTTTAGTTCATGTTCAGTATGTTTTAGTATATTCATCATGTTTAGATTATATCATTGCTCAGTATGCTTTCTTCAGTTATATGTTTTTTCGGTTTTATTCTATCCTGCATGCTCAGTACCTTTCAAGTACTAACGCATATTCTGTGCTACATATTTTCGTGATGTAGGTTTAAGTCCTCAACATTCAGCTCATGTGTAGATCGGTTCCCGATACGTATTTACCAGTATCAGTGGTGAGTCCTCATTCTTCGAGGACGATATACATGTTCTTTATATTTTAGTTTTACTAGAGTTAGTTGGGGACATGCCCCAGCATCTCTACTCAGTTAGAGGCTTATTTCAGACATAGACAAATTTAGCGTTAGTATTTGAGTTATAGTTCAATAACTTGAACTCTTATTCGATATTTTTATATATATTCAGACTTAGATTGGGTATTACCCATCATTCAGTTTATCTCATGTTTTTAGCTTCCACACAGTATCTGTTTAAGTATGCTTATGATATGCCAGCTCAGGGTTAGCTTAGGGTCACTCATGATCCTAGGTCCCGTGTTTACGTCAAGGGGGTAGCCTCGGGGCGTGAAAAACTTGTTATCAAAGCCTTAGGTTTAAGAGTCATAGGTTGTCTGAAAAGTCGCACTAAGTAGAGTCACTTTCATGAGTGTGAAGAGCGCCATACTTCTGAGGGGGAGGCTACGAAGTGTCTTTCGAAAAACTTCACTTTCCTGTTATTCTTATCGTGCGTGGGTATGATCTCTTTTCTAACTCAACGTTATGCATCTTAGATCATGCCTCCTCATAGAGAATACACAAGGAATGCTAATGCCCATAGCGGGACTACAATTCCTCCAGTCCAAGACCACGAGGTTTTAAATATAAAGGTTTGGAATGCTATTCAGCTTTTAGCTCAGAGTGTAGCCAACCAGAACAATCAGCTAGTACCAGTCCCTACCAATATTAGTTGTCACTCCCCGAGCCTACACCCTGGATGTGGACGGCACTCGAAGACCATTTCTGGCCCCAAGCGAACCCTTGGCCTGGCTTACTTAATTCAGTGAAAGACTTAAACTCAACAAAGATAAGTTCATATAATAAATTGGAATGTTATAAAGGAACATTCAACTAGACATTAAGGCAAACTCAAGTCTCAACATGGAAAAATGACAATGAAAAGAGTAAAGAACTAACATTTGACTGTCTATGAAGCCTCTAATAACAACTGAGATGGATGCTGGGACATACCCCACAACATCCAAATGAACTAAACCAGAAAACAATGGAATGGATCCTCCGGAATGCAAGGAGGCTCACCAACAGACTCTGAACAGCTCACTGCATCAACGATGCGCCAGAATGCCGATCCTAGTTACCTGTGTCTGCATCATAAGACGATGCAGGCCAAATGGCATCAGTACATTTAATATACGAGTATGCGAGTTGGAATGCTAAAACAACATAGGCTAGAAAGAGAATCTGAAAGAAACACTTACCTTGGCACTTCTCAACTCATGAATACTTAAATGAACTCATTTCATTATAGTGTAATTTAAAACAAGTGCAATATAAAGAAAAAGAAAACTATTTAAAACATGTTGGCAACTCATAATCATAAAATCATAAAAAATCATATCATGATCCCTCTCAAATTCTACTTGTGCAATGCATGAATGAAGTCCCATACCCCCATCCATACTAAGCAGAATCCCTTGAGGAACCATTCAAATACTGCTGTGGGATTTTCTCTAACCGACAACTAACACTTAAGAACTATAGTGATGACACAACGTTATTAGCCCCACGCTGCCCGGGCCATCCTAAACCTTGCCGTGGTATAGGACCTGAACTACTAAGTGGATCCACTAGTCTATTCGAAAAGGATTCATCTAAAAAGTATGACCCTTTTCTACCCATGATGGCTACATGGTTTATGAAGACTTGAGTTAATGTAAACTCGCATCCCCATATCGGTGCTCAATACTATTCCCAAAAATATAATATTAGCTCTTATGTTTAAAAACATACTTCTTCTGTGATTTGAGATTAGTGCTCAAAAACTTAGCTCAAAGGCTATCTTGGAAATCAAAGTTTCCCCTCTTGCTTAATTATGAAAGCATTTACTCTTTTCTGAATACTAGCCCGAAGGCTCGTTGGAAATCAAGGTTTTCTTTCTTGTTTAAATATGAAAATATTTTAAACTCTTTGGGAATACATAGTCCCCATATACTTTTGAAGAAATGAACTTCAAGATTTACTCTTTGCTGAACTCAAAACTTAAGTCTTAAAACAAAGTTAAAACGTTTGCAAAAGACTTACGAAAACTTGAAATGAACTTCTCTTACTTGACTCTTCACTTCTCTTGACTTAGATCTTAACTTCTCTTGACTTGACTCTTAACTGGTCCTTGAATTGAATTATGGATTAAAGGACTAAGATTTGTGATTGGAAAGATCTCATGTTATTTAAGAATGATTTTAGATAGCTAAACATGAGAAAATACCGAAAATCAAGATTTAAAGGCGGGTCCGCGACGCGGAGGCATATTTAAATTTTTGCTTTGAAAACGTCTTTTGAGGCAGAACACCTCGTGTCAGCTCCACGATGCGAAGCTGAAACTTTAAATCTAGGCAATAGACGCGCGACGCGCGGCCACCCTCTGATTTCGACCGACAAAATTTATTCTTCGTTTTCCAGTCCCAATTCACCCAAACTCGGTTCTTTTTCTCAAATTACTTTTTGATACAGATACCCAGCAAAAGTACTTAAGAACCCAACTCGAAACAACTCTATAATGCGACGTAACGAACTCAGAAACTTCTCAATCCATCCCAATTCAAGAACAACATTCAAATTCAAGAATTCTTGTCAAGAACATCGACTTTCAAACTCTTTTAGGACGAATTCACTGAACTAAACATGTTTGGCGTGTGGGTGAACAAACCCAACGTTATGAGAGACTCACATACCTTGTAGGGATCACCCCCGATGAAATCCACAAGCTAAACTCGACGAACTTGACGATTTCCTTGCTTCTCCTTCTCTTTTCTCCTCTTCTTTAGTCTTCTCTAAAACCATAACTCTTTTCCAAAAGCGTAAAACTGACAAGATTCAATTTAGACCCTTAATTAATTCACTAAAACGAATTTAATTAATTGGATAAGGAAAAGACTGAAATACCCTTCAAAAAATCCGGATTGGGCATTTCCTTATTCGAACAGCCCAACTTCTGAAGGGTGTATCTCACTCATACGAACTCGGATTCACAAAATCTTGGCGGCGTCGGCAAGATCGTGCCAAAAGCTTTCCAATCATCTCTGGAAATACATATAACTCATCCTTAGCTCGGAGTTATGGTCATTTGAATTTGACCAAAAACTCACTTTAACTTAAAATTTTCCAGATTTCCTTATACTTTTCAAAAATAACTATTTCCAAATTTAAAACTTCCTTCTAGTTCTTTCTAGTTGCGAGATGTTACAATATCTCTCCCTTGGGAAAATTCGTCCTCGAATGAGATTACTCTTACTAAGCTAAGGGTGTGACATCAAACATACAGTTTAAACACCCAACAAGCACCATGCAGTTTCGGCGTGCCAACTTAATATCAATGCCAAGAAAAGGATTAGTACCTTAATTTGGAACTTCTCCGGCTTCGAAAAGAGGTGGGTATCTCTTCTTCCTATCCTCTATAGCTTCTCAAGTAGCTTCTCTACAAACTAATTCCTCCACAGAACTTTGACTTGATGCTACTTCCTTAGTCCTCAACTTGCGAACTTAGCAATTTAGAATCTGAATCGGAACCTCCTCATAAGATAAGCTATCCTTGATACCAATATCCTCAGTTGATATGATAAGTGAAGTATCTCCCATGCAGTTCTTCAACATGGAGATGTGGAACAACGGACGGGCTGCTGCTAACTCTGGTGGTAGCTCTAACTCATAAGGTACATTGCCAATCCTCTTGGGTATTTGGTAAGGACCAATATACCGGGGACTGAGCTTCCCCGTCTTACCAAATCTCATAACACCCTTCATGGGTGAAACTTTCAAGTAACTCAATCATCTACCATTGGTGCACACAACCTACCATGATATCTCAATACACCATCTGCCCCTTGTTCAAAAGCCATTGCTTTTTGCTTATGAACATTTTCCTTAAATTCAAGCAAGATAGGGTCTTGGTCTTTCTCGCCTTTTATTTCTGGCATTAATGATGATTCAGACCCATTCATCACCACTACTCCCCCTTCTGTGGAATCTATTAATTGAACTCATAATCGTGCAAGTTTATGCACTTCTTGTGCTAACTCCTTCTTACCTTTCTCAAAATGGGAGGTACTACCCATAGAAAACCTTTTTTGCCTGAGATTAAGCTCTTTCTAAGTGAACACATACTGAAGACTCTTGTGATTGGTAAACACATCCACATGAACACCATAAAGATAATGGCTCCATATTTTCAAAGCAAATACAACAACAGCCAACTCTAAGTCATGGGTTGGGTAGTTCTTCTCGTGAACTTTCAATTGTCTGGAGGCATAAGCTATAACTTTGCCATTCTGCATTAAAACACAACCCAAACCAACTCTAGATGCATTACAGTACACCACAAAACCTTGAGTACCTTTTAGTAAGGTTAAATTTAGGGCATTAGTCAACCTCTTTCTCAATTCCTCAAAGCTTTTCTCACAAGCTTCAGACCATTGACACTTCACTGTCTTCTGAGTTAACTTGGTCAAAGGAGACAAAATAGCGAGAACCCTTCGACGAACCTTCTATAATAGTCAACCAACCCCAAGAAACTAATAATATCAGTTGGAGATGTGGGTCTAGGCCAATTTTGTACTACCTCTATTTTCTGAGTATCAACTCTAATTCCCTCTCCAAACACAATGTGGCCTAGGAATGCCACAGATTCAAGCCATAACTCACACTTAGAGAACTTGGCATACAACTCTCTATCCTTTAAAGTCTGGAAAGCTACTCTGAGATGAATAGCATGATCTACTTCATTACTTGAAAAGATTAGTATGTCATCAATGAGAAAGATAACTCTTCATTCCTTGAATAGATTAGTATGTCCTCAATGAAGACGATAACAAACATATCTAAATAAGGTTTGAAAACTCTATTCATAAGGTCCATGAACGTTGCCGGTGCATTAGTTAAACCGAATGACATGAACAAAAACTCATAATGACCATAACAGGTCCTGAATGTTGTCTTCAAAATATCGCATTCCCTTACTCTTAATTGATGATAGCCAAATCTGAGGTCAATTTTTGAGAAACAGGAAGCACCATGAAGCTGATCGAAAAGATCATCAATTCTCGAAAGAGGATACTTATTCTTGATTGTAACCTTGTTCCACTGACAGTAACCTATACACATCCTAAGGGAACCATCTTTCTTTCTCACAAAAAAGACCGGAGAGCCCCAAGGTGAGACACTTGGTCGAATGAAGCCTTTATCTAATAGATCCTTTAACTGCTCTTTCAACATTTTCAACTCTGTTGGTGCCATTCTGTATGGTGGAATAGAGATAGGACGAGTATATGGAAGAATATCTATACCGAAGTCTATCTCTCTCTTAGGAGGGACTCCGGGAAGATCATCTGGAAATACTTCTGGAAACTCTTTTACTACTGAAACTGACTGAATGAGAGGTACCTCAACACTTGAGTCATTGACTTGGACTAAATGATAGACACGCCCCATAGAAAATAACATCCTTGCCTTAAGGTACGAAATAAAACGACCCTTAGGCACTGCTGAACTGTTTTTCCACTCTAAGACTGGCTCATTTGTAAACTGAAACTTGACTACTCGAGTTCTACAATCAACTGAGGCATAACAGGCATAAAACCAGTCCATACCTAGAATGACATCAAAATCTACCATGTCTAACTCAACTAAATCAGCCATGATGTCTTTATGATTGATGGAAATGACACAATCATGATAAACTCGCTCAACTAGAATAGACTCTCCAACAAGTGTAGAAACACAGAAGGGTTCACAAAGTTTCTGAGGAATAACATCAAACTTATATGCAACATAAAGGGTTACAAAAGACAAACTTGCTCCTAGGTCTGGCAAAGCATAAACATCCAAAGTAAAGACTTTGATCATACCAGTGACAACATCTGGAGAGTTCTCTTGCTCTTGGCGAATGTTAATAGCATATAAGCGGTTTGTTCCTCCGCTAGTACCTAAAGTAGCTACTCGAGGTGCAGCTCTGTTTGGTGGAGCAACTGAAGAAAGTTGGGCCCTATTGCCCCTATTACCATTACCTTGCATATTCTCAGGACACTCCCTCATAAAATAACCGTTCTGACCACACTTGAAACTACCACTGGAGCCCTCACGACCATTACCTGAGTGATTACTACCACACTTAGCGCTTGCAAGAGGATTACTGCCCCTTTACGCCGTACTACCCTGAGAATAAGAAGGCTTAGCTCTGTCGTTCCCTGATGTCATAGCCGTCTTATTCTTAAACTCTTCTCTATCCTTCAGATTATCCTCCTCAACTTGATGTACATGGATCATAAACCTTGCTAGGTCCATATACCCTATCAGCATAGCTGCCTTGCCTTCAGTTCTTGACTGACGAGACAACCCAGCAACAAATAAACTCATCCTGCTCCTCATGTCAGAAACCATCTCCTGAGCATAGCAGGAAAGTTGTGTGAACTTCAGACTGTACTCATGAACACTCATAGACTTCGGATTAAGGATGAGAAACTCTCTTATCTTTACCTCTCGTAACTCATGGGGAAAGAAATGTCCCATGAGAGCACTCTCAAACACAACCCAACTCACTATTGGCGCATCCTCAGCCCTATTCTTTTTTCTTTGGTCGAACCAGACTCTAGCAATACCCTTCAGTTGGTATGCAACTAGTTCCACCCTCTCAGCATCAACAATATGCAATATCTCAAAAAAATTCTGAAGTACTTCAACAAAGTTCTCTGGATCCTCTGTGAGAGTTGAACCTATTAAGATTGGTGGATTCATCCCTAAAAACTCAAGGATTCTTGAAGTATCAGCCACTTTCTGTCGATTACTTCTCTGTCCAACTAGATGAGTCGCAACTTGGCTTAACATCCAGATAGTATCACGGAATTCAGCATGGTTAACTTCCCCTTAAGGTTGTACTCCAGGTGCATTAGGTAACCCCTGGTCCTCAACATTTCTCCTAGCTGGACAACCTCTGACTGCTCTTAGTGCAGGAATGATTATTTGAAACACGCGCAGGCACGAATTAGAGGGAAATCTTTTAGAGATCAAATTCTAACACACGAATGAGTGTGAAAGAAGTGAGAAATTTTCCTAAATGTTGCAGCCTCCTATATATAGATGTGGCACGCTTCACACCGATAACTAGGACTCTACAGACACGACTTCATAGACTCCCTAGGACACTTGAACTCTGGGCTCTTATACCATGTTTGTCACGCCCCCAGCCTACACCCTGGAAGTGGCAGGCAATCGAAGACCATTGTTGGCCCCAAGGGAACCCTTGGCCTGGCTTACTTAACTCAGTGAAGACTTAAACTCAATAAAGATAAGTTCATATAATAAACTGGAATGTTATAAAGGAACATTCAACTAGCCATTAAGGCAAACTCAAATCTCAACATGGAATAACGACAATGAAAAGACTAAAAAACTAACATTTGACTATCTATGAAGCCTCTAATAACAACTGAGATGGATGTTGGGACAAACCCCACAACATCCTAATGAACTAAACTAGAAAACAATGAAATGGATCCTCCGGAATGCAAGGAGGCTCACCAATAGACTCTGAACAGCTCACTGGATCAACGATGCACCCGAATGCCGATCCTAGTTACCTGTGTTTGCATCATAAAACGATGCAGGCCAACTGGTATCAGCACATTGAATGTACGAGTATGAGAGTTGGAATGCTAAAACAACATAGGCTAGAAAGAGAATCTGATATAAACATTACCTTGGCACCTCTAAACTCATAAATACTTAACTGAACTCATTTCATTATAAAGCAATTTAAAACAAGTGCAATATAAAGAAAAAGAAAACTATTTAAAACATGTTCTCAACTAATAATCATAAAATCATAAAAAACACATTTCATGATCCCTCCCAAAGTCTACTTGTGCAATGTATGAATAAAGTCCCATACCCCTATCCATACTAAGAAGAACCCCTTGAGGAACCATTCAATTACTGTTGTGGGAGTTTCTCTAATCGACAACCAACACTTAAGAACTATAGTGATGATAGAGCGTTATTAGCCCCACGCTGCCGGGCCATCCTATACATTGCCGTGGTATAGGACCTGAACTACTAAGTGGATCCACTAATCTATGCGAAAAGGATTCATCTAAAAAGTATGACCATTTTCTACCCATGATGGCAACATGGTTTATGGAGACTTGAGTTAATGTAAACTCGCATCCCCATATAGGTGCTCAATATTACTCCAAAAAATATAATATTAGCTCTTATGGTTAAAAACATACTTCTTCTGTGATTTGAGATTAGTGCTCAAAAACTTAGTTCAAAGGCTAGCTTGGAAATCAAGGTTTCCCCTATTACTTAATTATGAAAGCATTTACTCTTTTCTGAAAACTCGCCCGAAGGTTCTTTGGAAATCAAGGTTTCCTTTCTTGTTTAAATGTGAAAATATTTTAAACCTTTTGGGAATACATAGTCCCCATATACTTTTGAAGAAATGAACTTCAAGGTTTACGCTTTATTGAACTCAAATCTTAAGTCTTAAATCAAAGTTAAAACGTTTGCAAAAGACTTATGAAAACTTAAAATGAACTTCTCTTACTTGACTCTTCACTTCTCTTGTCTTTGATCTTAACTGCTATTAATTTGACTCTTAACTGATCCTTGAATTGAATTATGGATTCAAGGATTAAGATTTGTGATTGTAAAGATCTCATGTTGTTTAGGAATGATTGTAGATTGCTAAACATGAGAAAAGACCGAAAATCAAAGATTTAAAGGTGGGTTCGCGACGCGGAGGCATAATTAAATTTTGGTTTCGAAAATGTCTTTTGAGGCAGAACACCTCGTGTCAGCTCCGCGACGCGAAGCTGATTCTTTAAATCTGGGCACTAGGCACGCGACGCGCGGCCACCTTCTGATTTTGTCTGACGAAATTTCTTCTTCGTCTTCCAGCCCTAATTCACCCAAACTCGATTCTTTTTCTCAAATGACTTTTTGTTACAGATACCCAGCAAAAGTACTTAAGAACATAACTCGAAATGACTCTATAATGCGACATAACGAACTCAGAATCTTCTCAAATCATCCCAATTCAAGAACAACATTTAAATTCAAGAATTCATGTCAAGAACATCAACTTTCAAACTCTTTTAGGACGAATTTCACTGAACTAAACATGTTTGGCACGTGGGTGAATGAACCCAACGCTATGAGAGACTCACATACCTTGTAGGGATCACCCTCGACGAAATTCACATGCTAAACTCGATGAACTTGACAATTTCCTTGCTTCTCCTTATCTTTTCTCCTCTTCTTTCCCTTCTCTAAAACCCTAACTCTTTTCCAAAAGCGTAAAACTAACAAGGTTCAGTTTAGACCCTTAATTAATACACTAAAACGAATTTAATTAATTGGATAAGGAAAGGATTGAAATACCCTGCAAAAAATCTGGATTGGGCATATCCTTATTTGAATAGCCCAACTTCCAAAGGGTGTATCTCACTCATATGAACTCGGATTCGTGAAATCTTGGCGGTGTTGGAAAGATCATTCTAAATGCTTTTCAATCACATCTGGAAGTACATCTAACTCATCCTGACCTAGGAGTTATGGTCGTTTGATGTTGACCAAAAATTCACTTTAACTTACCTAAATTTTTCTAGATTTCGTTATACTTTTCAAAAATAACTATTTCCAGATTTTTAACTTCCTTCTAGGTCTTTCTAGTTGCGAGATGTTACAATATCTCCCCCTTGGGAAAATTCGTCCTCGAATGAGATTACTCTTACTAAGCTAAGGGTGTGACATCAAACATACAGTTTAAACACCCAACAAGCATCATGCAATTTCGACATGCCAACTTAATATCAATGCGAAGAAAAGGATTAGTACATTAATTTGGAATTTCTCCGGCTTCGAAGAGAGGTGGGTATCTCTTTTTCCTATCCTCTTTAGCTTATCAGGTAGCTTCTCTACAAACTGATTCCTCCACAGAACTTTGACTTGATGCTACTTCCTTAGTCCTCAACTTGCGAACTTGGCGATTTAGAATCTGAATCGGAACCTCCTCATAATATAAGCTATCTTTGATACCAATATCCTCAGTTGATATGATAAGTGAATTGTTTCACATGCGCTTCTTCAACATGGAGATGTGGAACACTGGATGGACTGCTGCTAACTCTGGTGATAGCTCTAACTCATAAGGTACACTGCCAATCCTCTTGGGTATTCTCTAAGGACAAATATACCGGGGACTGAGCTTCCCCGTCTTACCAAATCTCATAACACCCTTCATGGGTGAAACTTTCAAGTAACTCAATCATCTACCATTGGTACACACAACCTACCTTATATCTCAATACACTATCTTCCCTTCTTCAAAATCCATTGTTTTTTGCTTATGAACATTTGCCTTTAATTCAAGCAAGATAGGGTCTTGGTCTTTCTCGCCTTTTATTTCTGGCATTAATGATGATTCAAACCTATTCATCAACACTACTACTCCTTCTAATAAGTAGTAGTGTCTATTAATCAACCTCCTAATCGTGCAAGTTTATGCACCTCTTGTGCTAACTCCTTCTTACCTTTCTCAAAATGGGTGGTACTACCCATAGACAACCTTCTTTGACTAAGATTAAGATCTTTCTGAGTGAACACATACGGAAGACTCTTATGATTGATGAACACATCCACATGAACACCATAAAGATAATGGCTCCATATTTTCAAAGCAAATACAACAACAACCAACTATAAGTCTTGGGTTAGGTAGTTCTTCTCATGAACTTTCAACTGTCTAGAGGCATAAGCTATAACTTTTCCATTCTGCATTAAAACACAACCTAAACCAACTCTAGATGCATTACAGTACACTACAAAACCTTGAGTACCTTATGGTAAGGTTAAATTTGGAGGTGTAGTCAACCTCTTTCTCAATTCCTGAAAGCTTTTCTCACAAGATTCTGACCATTGAAACTTCACTGTCTTATGAGTCAACTTGGTCAAAAGAGACAAAATAGACGAGAACCCTTCGACGAACCTTCTATAATAGTCAACCAACCCCAAGAAATTCTTAATATCAATTGGAGATGTGGGTCTAGGCCAATTCTACACTGCATCTATTTTTTGAGTATCAACACTAATTCCCTCTCAAGACACAATGTGGCCTAGGAATGCCATAGATTCAAGCCGAAACTCACACTTAGAGAACTTGGCATACAACTCTCTATCATTTAAAGTCTGGAGAACTACTCTAAGATGACTATCATGATCTTATTCATTCCTTGAAAAGATTAGTATGTCATCAATGAGAAAGATAACAAACATATCTAAATAAGGTTTAAAAACTCTATTCATAAGGTCCATGAACGCTGCGGGTGCATTAGTTAAACCAAAGGACATGACCAAAAACTCATAATGACCATATCTGGTTCTGAAAACTTTCTTTGGAATGTCACATTTCCTTACTCTTAACTGATGATAGCCTGATCTGAGGTCAATTTTTGGGAAACAGGAAGCACCTTGAAGCTGATCGAAAAGATCATCAATTTTAGGAAGAGGATACTTATTCTTGATCGTAACCTTATTCAACTGACAGTAATTAATACATATCCTAAGGGAACCATCTTTCTTTCTCAGAAACAAGACCGAAGCGCCCCAAGGTGAGCACTTGGTCGAATGAAGCCCTTATCTAATAGATCTTTTAATTGCTCTTTCAACTCTACTGGTGCCATTCTATATGGCAGAATAGAGATAGGACGAGTATCTGGAAGAATATCTATACCAAAGTCTATCTCTCTCTCAAAAGGGACTCCGGGAAGATCATCTGGAAAGACTTCTGGAAACTCTTTTACTACTGAAACTGACTGAATGAGAGGTACCTCAACACTTGAGTCATTGACTCGGACTAAATGATAGACACGCCCCATAGAAACTAACTTCCTTGCCTTAAGGTACGAAATAAAATGACCCTTAGGCACTGCTGAACTATTTTTCCACTATAAGACTGGCTCATTTGTAAACTGAAACTTGACTACTCAAGTTCTACATTCAACTGAGGCATAACAGGCATGAAGCCAGTCCACACCAAGAATGACATCAAAATCTACCATGTCTAACTCAAGCAAATCAGCCATGGTGTCTTTGTGATTGATGGAAATGATGCAATCACGATAAACTCTCTCAGCTAGAATAGACTCCCCAACAGGTGTAGAAACACAAAAGGGTTCACAAAGTTTCTCAGGAATAACATCAAACTTATTTACAACATAAAGGGTTACAAATGATAAACTTGCTCCTGGGTCTAGCAAAGCATAAACATCAAAAGTAAAGACTTTGATCATATCAGTGACAACATCTGGAGAGTTCTCTTACTCTTGGCGAATGTTATTAGCATATAAGCAGTTTGTTCCTCCGCTAGATCATGAGGTAGCTCCTCGAGGTGCAGCTCTGTCTGGTGGAGTAACTGAGGAAAGTTGGGCTCTATTGCCCCTATTACCATTACCTTGCATGTTCTCAGGACACTCCCTCATAAAAATGACCATTCTGACCACACTTGAAACAACCAGTGGAGCCCTCATGACAAATACCTGAGTGGTTCCTACCACACATGGCGCATGCATGAGGCTTACTATCCCTTTGCGCCATACTTCCCTAAGAATAGACATGCTTAGCTATGAACTCGATCCCTGATGTCTTAGCCCTCTTATTCTTAAACTCTTCTATATCCTTCAGCTTATCCTCCTCAACTTGTTGTACATGGATCATAAACCTTACCTTACTAGGACCATATCCCCTATCAACATAGCTGCCTTGCCTTCCTTTCTTGACTGACGAGACAACCCAACAACAAATAAACTCATCTTGCTCCTCATGTCAGCAACCATCTCCGGAGCATAACGGGAAAGTTGTGCGAACTTCAGACTGTACTCACGAACATTTATAGACTCCGGATTAATGGTGAGAAACTCTCTTATCTTTGCCTCTCGTAACTCACGGGGAAAGAAACGTCTCATGACAGCACTCTCAAACACATCCCAACTCACTACTGGCGCATCCTCAGCCCTATTCTTTTTCCATTGGTCAAACCAAACTCTAGCGATACCTTTCAGTCGGTATGTAGCTAGTTCCACCCTCTCAGCATTAGCAACATGCAATATCTCAAAAAAATTCTGAAGTACTTCAACAAAGTTCTTTGGATCCTCTATAACACTTGAACCTCTGAAGTTTGGTGGATTCATCCCTAAAAACTTCTTGAAGTATCAGCTACTTCCTATCGATTACTTCTCTATCCAACTTGATGAGTCGCAACATGGCTTAACATCCGGATACTCTCACAGAATTCAGCATGGTTAACCTCCCCTTGAGGTTGTACTACAAGTGCATTAGGTAACTCCTGGTCCTCAACATTTCTCCTAGCTGGACGACCTCTGACTGCTCTTAGTGGAGGCATGATTATCTGAAACACGTGCAAGCACGAATTAGAGGGAAACCTTTTAGAGATCAAACTCTAACGCACGAAATGAGTATGAAAGAAGTTAGAAATTTTCCTAAATGTTGCAACCTCCTAATTATAGATGTGGCATGCTTCACACCGATAACTAGGACTCTATAGACACGGCTTCATAGACTCCCTAGGACTCTTAAACTCTGGGCTCTGATACCAAGTTTGTCACTCCCCGAGCCTACACCCTGGACGTGGCCGGCACTCGAAGACCATTTCTAGCCCCAAGCGAACCCTTGGCCTGGCTTACTTAACTCAGGGGAAGACTTAAACTCAACAAAGTTAAGTTTATATAACAAACTGGAATGTTATAAAGGAACATTCAACTAGCCATTACGGCAAACTCAAGTCTCAACATGGAATAATGACAATGAAAAGACTAAAGAACTACAACTTGACTGTCTATGAAGCCTCTAATAACAACTGATATGGATGTTGCGACAAACCCCAAAACATCCTAATGAACTAAACTAGAAAACAATGAAATGGATCCTCCAGAATGCAAGAAGGCTCACCAACACACTCTAAACAGCTCACTGCATCAACGATGCACCGGAATGCTGATCCTAGTTACTTGTGTTTACATCATAAAACGATGCAGGCCAACTGGTATCAGTACATTGAATGTACGAGTATGAAGAGTTGGAATGCTAAAACAACATAGGCTAGAAAGAGAATCTGAAAGAAACACTTACCTTGGCACTTCTCAACTCATGAATACTTAACTGAACTCATTTCATTATAAAGCAATTTAAAACAAGTGCAATATAAAGAAAAAGAAAATTATTTAAAACATGTTCTCAACTAATAATCATAAAATCATAAAAAAAACATATCATTATCCCTCTCAAAGTCTACTTGTGCAATGCATGAATGAAGTCCCATACCCATATCTATACTAAGCAGAACCCCTTGAGGAACCATTCAATTACTGTTGTGGGAGTTTCTCTACTCGACAACCAACACTTAAGAACTATAGTGATGATAGAGCGTTATTAGCCCCACGATGCCCGGGCCATCCTATACCTTGCTGTGGTATAGGACCTGAACTACTAAGTGGATCCACTAATCTATGCAAAAATGATTCATCTAATATAGGTGCTCAATACTACTCCCAAAAATATAATATTAGCTCTTATGTTTAAAAACATACTTCTTCTGTGATTTGAGATTAGTGCTCAAAAACTTAGTTCAAAGGCTAGCTTGGAAATCAAGGTTTCCCCTATTGCTTGATTATGAAAGCATTTCCTCTTTTCTGAAAACTCGCCCGAAGGCTATTTGGAAATCAAGGTTTCCTTTCTTGTTCAAATGTGAAAACATTTTAAACTCTTTGGGAATACATAGTCCCCATATACTTTTGAAGAAATGAACTTCAAGCTTTACCCTTTACTGAACTCAAAACTTAAGTCTTAAAACAAAGTTAAAACGTTTGCAAAAGACTTACGATAATTTGAAATGAACTTCTCTTACTTGACTCTTCACTTCTCTTGACTTTGATCTTAACTTCTTTTGTCTTGACTCTTAACTAATCCTTGAATTGAATTATGGATTAAAGGACTAAGATTTGTGATTGGAAAGATCTCATGTTATTTAAGAATGATTTTAGATAGCTAAACATGAGAAAAGACCGAAAATCAAGATTTAAAGGTGGGTCCGCGACGCGGAGGCATATTTAAATTTTGGTTTCGAAAACATCTTTTGAGGCTGAACACCTCGTGTCAACTTCGCGACGCGAAGTTGATTCTTCAAATCTAAGCACTAGGCGCGCGACGCGCAGCGACTATCTGATTTTGTCTGACGAAATTTCTTCTTCGTCTTCCAGCCCCAATTCACCCAAACTTGATTCTTTTTCTCAAATTACTTTTTGATACAGATACCCAGCAAAAGTACTTAAGAACCTAACTCAAAACAACTCTATAATGCGAAGTAACGAACTCATAAACTTCTCAATTCATCCCAATTCAAGAACAACATTCAAATTCAAGAATTAATGTCAAGAACATCAACTTTCAAACTCTTTTAGGATGAATTTCACTGAACTAAACATGTTTGGCGCATAGGTGAACCAACCCAACGCTATGAGAGACTCACATACCTTGTAGGGATCACCCCCGACGAAATCCACAAGCTAAACTCGACGAACTTGACGATTTCCTTGCTTCTCATTTTCTTTTCTCATCTTCTTTCCTCTTCTCTAAAACTCTAACTCTTTTCCAAAAGCGTAAAACTGACAAGGTTCAGTTTAGACCCTTAATTAATTCACTCAAACGAATTTAATTAATTGGATAAGGAAAAAGCTGAAATACCCTTAAAAAAATCCGGATTGGGCATTTCCTTATTCGAATAGACCAACTTCCAAAGGGTGTATCTCACTCATACAAACTCAGATTTATGAAATCTTGGCAGCGTTGGAAAGATCGTTCCAAAATCTTTCCAATCATATCTGGAAATACATCTAAGTTATCCTAAGCTAGGAGTTATGGTCGTTTGAAGTTGACCAAAATCTCACTTTAACTTGCTTAAAATTTTCCAGATTTCCTTATACTTTTCAAAAATAATTATTTCCATATTTTAATCTTCCTTCTAGTTCTTTCTAGTTGCGAGATGTTACACTAGTGGTGGATC
>NW_006238988.1:785456-785735 GCF_000226075.1 Solanum tuberosum | reverse complement strand
GAGTAAGTGGTTCGCCTTGGCTCCGTGTACTTGGCATTTACTAAAGTCGGAACATGAGAGAGACAAAATCAAAGAGAAAAAGTAAAATTAGGAAATATTTGACTAATGTTGAATAATGTAGTTAAAAATAAATCTAAAAGCCAGTATTCCCCGGCAGCGGCGCCAAAATTTGATACGCTCAAATTACACCTCCCTAAAGAAGTATAAGCGATCGTTATCAAGTAAAGAACCCAACTTGTAGGTTGGGGTCGATCCCACGAGGAAAATGGTTTAGACTTT
>NW_006238988.1:763530-782706 GCF_000226075.1 Solanum tuberosum | reverse complement strand
GGATCAACAGTACAGTCCGTAGATCAGTCTACGGACCGTCAATGGGCACCGTGGTTCCACACTTGGTCAGATTTCCCTGATTTGTCCTCAATACCATGCCTGCTGATCTACGGTCATAACCTACGGACCGTGAATGGATCTACGGTCCGTAGATCACCTCCGTGGATGCCCTTTTTCTGCAATTCCTTCAGCTGTCTCTAAACTTCCGCGCCTGAACACCTTTCCTGCAAAACATGATAAAAATACATAAAAACCAATACAAAAAGGCCCTAGACACACACAACTTGTAAGTGAAATGTATTAGAAATACCGTAAACTCACGGTATATCAGTCTTCGAGTGCCTGTCCCGCCCAGGGTGTAGGCTCGGGGCTTGACACGCATCCCATATCTTTCTCCTAAAATCACTCTTCCACTTCTAAGTTAAATTTCAAATTCCACATTCTCCCCTCAGTCGTGTTTCCACTTTTCGCAGGTAACAGCCAAAATCATTTGTGGATCTATTTTTTCCATTTTCAACAATTGTATATGTATTGTTTGTTAGTTTTTTGATAATTTTTTTCTAAAAAAATCGTTCTCCTTATCAGATTAACAAGAGTATGGATGATTCCTCTCCATCTGTGAGGATTACTAGAGGTATGCCATTCTTTGTCAAAGTTGTTGACAATTCACCGTCGTTTTCAATTCGATTAACTCAAGAATTTGGGGTCAATGCAGGATCTGTGGCAAAAGCTAAACAAGTTCAAGTTGAAAAATCTATTACAAGAAAAAAAATGACCCAATCGAAATTCGGAAAGTCATCAACATTGTGAAGGCTAGCGGCATTAAAATTGTTGAAGGAGGAAGTATGAGAAAAATCTTAAACAGTGATTCAGAGGACATTGAATCTGCTTCATCAGATCTGGAAAAAACCTGAAGAACATCAGGAACATCAGGTGTTGGCTTAAAACAAAATTCTAGATAGATATTTGTATATATCGTTACTTATGTGCAAATATACATAAAGTATTCTGATTAAATCATATTTGTATGTAGACATATGTATATCAAATATTTCATGCTGCCCAGCTTTTTCCCTATTTCTGTTTGTATATTTGGTTAGTTATACAAAAGTTACTTGAATTACTTATTTGCATATTTGGTTAATTATACAAAAGTTACTTGAATTATAAGTACAATTTCATGCCTAAATCACAATTGTATAATGTAATTTGTATATTCAATTAGTTATATACAAATTATTTGAAGTTATGTATAGTGTTAGTTGTATAGTAATAGTTATATGCAACATTGATTGAGACAATTGTATATTTTTTATACAAAGGAATTACAAATACAAATACAGTTTATTTATACAAATTTTTAGTTTTGTATAAAATACCGTGATTATATATAGCACTTTATTGAAATATTGTTTATCTTCATTTTTGTATAGGGAGTTAGATTTATGTGCAAACACAAGATATGAATATGGTATTATATATAAACATTAAAGAGCTATATATACAAACATACTACAACACACTCTTTTGTATATAGACAGTACACAACTTTTGTATACAAACAGATTTCAGCACCATCTTTTTATCGAATCATTCACGATTACCATATATACAACTGACAGATAAATTTTATACAATCAGTTTAATGAATAATTAAAAAAAATAAGACTTTACATATGCACATATACAAAATTATAGTAACTTATACAATTTCACAGATATATACAAAAAAATACGAACATGATAATATATACAAACATTACACAATTATATATACAAACAGACCACCAAAAATTTGAAAAAAATACATCACACTATTTTTTATGAAACAAGCACAAATGTCATATATACAATTTTCATATTAATCTGTTGCTTCAGTCGTGTGAGGAAACAAATTGGTATTGTCTTTCTGTCGCTATAGAATTCTTTTTTGGGAAAATATTTGATTTTGAACGTTCAGCTTAAATCATGGGATTATGTAAATTTTTGTTACCATATTTAACGCTACTGTTACCATTCCCTGAAAAAAAGTAAAAAATTGTATAAGTTAAAAACAAAAAAAAACGTTTTATACAAATTTAAAGCCACCTAACAAACTAAACTATACCCATGAAATGTAATTATGTAAACTATACCCATGGAATGTTATTTCATAAAATCTATTTGCCATAAATGAAATTTTCCCTATTTTAAATGTATATTGATGTTTGTCATTTCAACTTTTAAGCAAAATTATCAATCATAATGATAACAATACTCATTTAGTATCACTTAAATGAAATGTCAGATGGGGAAGATATTCAAGTTATGGGCAGACAATTGTATCAGTATATCAGAGTAGCACCACAACTTTAAAGTGTCCTTTGCATATTATGGATTTTGTATTCAAACTAATGTTTCCATTCTTCAGCATTTATTATTTCGAAATCATGTGAGATCATCCTTTACTGTTTAAGTCATTTCCTAGTTTAAAGGATTTTCCTTATGAGTATACAGGCTCGTTACATGCACTGTTACAATCAAAGTGGCAAATGTGGACCGTCGGAGGAGTCTTCAGTCACAAACCAAATAAAGAAAGGAATTTGATTACCCAAAATATGGCAAGAGAAAACATCCAAGCCAATCCTGCATAGTAATTTGATGAAGGTCCAAGTGGCTAGGGCAGAGGCTCAAGAGCAAAACAGGCTCTCGATTAGTCTGAAACTATTCTATAGCGAATGCATCGGTAATACCATTACACCAACAGATTCCTATAATCTAGCACGATGCTCATCTACAAATTCTTAATAGCAAAAAGAAAGATCTTCAGTTGGACTGTACACTGTTGTGACAAAAATTACAGCACGGATTTAGCAAAGAATGACAGAAATCACCTCACAGAATGCATTTCACCCACTGGGGAAAAACAAAGGGAGAACAAAACTTCAGCCAACTTCACTATTTCATTCTTCTTGAAATTATTGTTCATGTTGTTTGTTTTTCCTTGGCTCTCCCTTCCCCTGTTACGTCTTTTCTTTTTGTATGTGCTTGGGCAGGCGCAAGGGAGGCTGGTATGTATGTTAAAAGGGATTCACCACTTGCTGATATCACTGTGATTATCTGGTTCGGAACTCATTCCTGAATCTAGTCAGATTGTTGGAGAACTTATCTCTGTTCTTCTGATCCAAGCTTCGAGTTATGTCAGCCATAAGTTTGTCAAAGCACAGTGAAAGACGGTGTTGTTGGTCTGCTGGCTGCAAATAAAAATGGATAAATGGGAGCTGTCAGCACAAGTGAATCGGTCATTAGTCCGGCAAGGATTGCTCAACATGATACAATGATAGTACCAATCCACCTCTTCCGCCTTGTAGCAGGAAGAAAGATTATTCGTAACAAACAGTGATACCAAATAAACCAACAATATAGAAACAGACAAAATAGATTATCCCTAACAAAAATTTGTTGGTCATACCTGTGAAGACAAAATCTGAGCTCTTAAGTTTGAGAACATCTGCAAGGTGCGAGTCATAATCGTCAGGTATACTAATAACCAACAATTCCTCTCCACTATAAGCACATTTTAGAATCTAAATCATTCTTGCTTTCATAATATAATGCATTCACTAAATAATTTTGTCCTATAGACAGAATCGCAAATATCAAGAAATCTGTGGTGCAGGTGGTATAGAAATGGTTAGCCCCCTGTATAGATCTTTTGCATCAAAAGTCAAATAATTCACTGGATTAAAATGATTGCTTTAACAAGGAATATTAGTCATAACGAAACTCCATTAAACCATGACAACCTTTTAGAAAGAAGCAATGGACTATGCAGAGGGACAACATCTGGCACAGTGGATAGGGAGACTATTTTTTTATATTTAATTAACATAGAAGTTTCTAAAACTAAGAACACATCTCAACTGCAAATGCAGGATTAAATCTTCTGATTCAATCAACATTCATAAAGTTATGCTTTGTTTTCGTAACTACTATAATTTCATGAAATTAAGATTGTAGATACTGTGTCTTTATCTGTGTGCCTGTCATAGTCAAGTTTGCATCTTGTAGTTTTTGAAATAATAAAAAGAAAGGAATCTTAGTGCTACAAAAATCAGTGTCACCTCTTCGCTAATGAGTATCATACTCAGCATCGGTCGACTTAGGCTCCACTGGTTGCCACAATCTTCAAATAGAACAATCTCCAACACAGTCTTCAATATCTATCAGGGAAAAGGATCACATTGGCATAAGAAATGAATAAGTTCAATTTCACGAGACATTATTTCCTTCTAATTCAGTAGCCTACTAATGTGAGGAAAGTTTTAACCAATGCATAATACTTTTCATAAACATTGTACTCCCAAAATAAATAAGGCAAATGGAAAAAGTGTCCCCTTTTGATTAGCTAGTTTCCAAGAGGGAGAAGGTCTAATGGCAATTGATAAGGTAAAGTGACCATAAAATCAGTACCAAGAAGGTACTATGAAAGGGAACAAGAAGTGAATTACAAAGTTTGGCAATGTCCTCAACAACATACGGTGTAATCCCACAAATGGGGTCTGGAAAGGTTAAAATGTATGTAGATCTTACCCCTACCTTTATAGGGTAAAGAGGTTGTTTCCGATAGACCCTCGGCTCAAAAAGATGAGTTATTCGGAGAAGGGTTGCAAAAGAAAAATGACAACGAAATATGAAGATACGGATCAAAATGGAGCAATAGATAGCAAAAAACACATTCGAATTTTTTGACAATGTCCCCATGCTCTCCAAGTTATCCAAAATTGTAGCATGTATTATTACACTTATGCCAAAGCCCAAAAGTACAGATTTTAAAATAAACATCTACGTTTTATGTGAGAAGTAAAGGCACGGGAAAAATATATTACGATCTGTTCTCTACCATATTACACAGAGACATATGAGTTCACATGTTCAATGAGTTTCTATATACATATATTCTACACAATACATAATACACCTTTTTCCAATGTGGAACACAAAGTCTACTATATACATTAATTGTCTAATCACTCACAATAATGAGCCTGTTATAAGTGTCTTCAAGAAGTGGTGGGACATAATACCCATGAACAAAGTCCACCAATGGATCTTGCACATCACACCCATTTTCATATGCTACGAATTGTGGAAACAAAGATGTGCTTGTCGATATGGAACACAAAGAAAATTTCATAATACTACAATGATGTTCCAAGGGATATGGTGTATTAGAAACATTGTTTCTAAACTTTTCCTCCCGTTTAATACTATTACATTTGTGGACTGATTTTTGTGATATTGCAGAAAGGATCAAACCAATACAAAAATTGACTCAAGCCAAATGGAGCACACCTCAGATAGGCACCATTAAAGTTAACACCGATGGAAGTTTTTTATTGGAGATAGGAAGCGCTGGAATTGGAGGAATAGCAAGGAATAGCAACGGAGAGATTGTGATGGCCTTTTCGATTCCAGTGGCATGTACCAGCAACAACATGGCAGAAGCATTGGCAGCTGAGTTTGGTGGAAAATGGTGTAGCCAACAAGGCTTAACTAATTTCACTCTTGAGCTAGACTCCATGATCATTGTAAATATGGTGAACAACAAGAGCAACAACAATCTCAAACTCAGGCAAATCATCGATAATATCATTGAGATAGTGGATCAATCGAATGCCCAAGTGACTCACTGCTTTAGAGAAAGCAATCAAGTTGCAGACTTTTTAGCGAAAAGGGCTGCTAGACTGAACCAAATGATGATTCTAACATCTTTCTGGCAACTTCCCGAAATGGCTAAAGGTGCATACTTTTTGGATAAGTGTCAAATGCCTTGTATTAGAACAAAATTTGATAAGGCTAATTTTTTTTGTTAGTTGATTTGTATGTATTTGAATCTGCCAGAAGATTTATATCCTCTATGAGATTATGATCTTCTGGCTCCCGAGGTGACTAGCTCACCGTGGTGTTGTAATGGAGGTAAGGCTTCAGCCCCCCTCCTCTTTTTGTATCTCATAAATACGACACGACCCAGTTATACTAGGTAACTTTTTTTTTTTTTTAAATCTCCTCCCCTCCCCCCCATGCACACCACCCTCCAAGCTGGTATATATAAGTCATATGTTTCGATTTGTTACAAATGTAATAATACGAGGACAATAAAGAAACTTGGATAACATGTAAGTCAGCTGATCATTGGACTTCACAGTATCTTCTCTCTAATAAATGTGAAAGGCAGTCTCAATGTGTTTAGTTCTCTTGATGGAATACTGAATTTGATACAATATGAAGGATAGCTTGATTATCACCCACAAGTTACATCATATTGATTTTTATAAATTTTACCGAGCAACTGTTTTATTCAAACTAGATCACGAGTTGCTAGAACCATTGCTCGATTTTCTGCTTTTACACTAGATCAAGCAACCATCATATGTCTCTTTGCCCTTCTAGGACACAAAATTACCTCCAACTAAAACATAATATCCAGACATAGAATGTGGTGATCCATCCATTCAACATTTGTATATCCAATGATCTACTCATGGCATCGATCCCAGAAGAGTAGTCCTTTGTCTGGAACTGACTTTATATGTACGGAAAACTGCATCCTGATGACTACCACAGGGAAAATCCATAAACTGACTTACAACACTCACGGGAAAAGAAATGTCAGGTCTAGTCACTGTGAGATAATTCAACATATCAACCGACTATCTATATCTTCGATGATCATTGAGCTCCCACTATCCTGGCAAGAGTTTGGCATTCAGCTCCATAGGCCATCATTCTATGTCTCCTCAAGAATGTCTAAGGCATACTTTCATTGTGAAATAACAATATCAAACTAAGCAACCTCAATACCTAGAAAATACTTTTGAATATCAAGGCCTTTAGTCTAGAAATGCCAGAAGAGATGTAGCTTTAAATTAGTGATATTGTCATGATCATTACCTGAGCTAACAATATCGTCAACATAAACAACCAAATAAATACACAGATTTGGAGCAGAATATCAATAAAACAAAGAATGATCAATTTCAATGCGAGTCATGCTAAACTTTTGAATTACTATGCCGAAATTCCCAAACCCGGATCGAGAAGACTATTTCAAATCATAGAGTGAGTGGTGCAATCAACACACCAGACTAGTAAATACCCCCTTGAGATAAAAATCTAGGTGATTGCTCCATAAAAACTTTCTACTCAAGGTCACCATGGAGAAAAACATTCTTAGTGTCCAACTTTTTGAAACTGAACTTTTTTTTGAAACTGAATTCTCAGTGTCCAACTAATAAAGAAGTCAATGCCGGATAACAACCATAGATAGAAAAAGACAAACAAATGTTATTTTAGCAATGGGGGATAAAGTATCAATGTAATTGTGAGAAAATAAGAGTTTGAGAGAGAACTCAACTTGATTATTCCTCAAGCTATTGGGGTTTCTAAGTTTACATGTCCTTAAAATTAAGGAAATCTGTGCAAATTGGTACTTAATTACAATAGGCGTAAATCAAGCTACCTACTATTTACATATATGCTATAATATTCTCACGATTGTAACACTCCCCTTAAGCTTAGTGCATACAGATTATATGTAACAAACTTGCTACATCTATAACTCTTTCTAGGACCAGCTAGGGACTTGGTATGTTTGCAAGTTATCACTTGACTGCATGAACCGTGTGACAATGTTTCCAGAGAGTACCTTCTCGTACCTTCTCTCTGACAAAATGACAATCAATCTCTGTGTTTGATCCTCTCCTGAAACATGGGATTTGATGCAATGTGAAGTGCAGTTTTCATATGGCATACAAGTTCCATTTTTTTAGTCTCTCCAAATTTCAACTCCTTTAGTAGTTTCTTGATAAATACATATGAGTTCACATGTTGCCACCACTATAGCCCAATATTCAGCTTCTACACTAGATCTAGAAATCATATTTTGTTTCTTAGTTTTCCAAGACACCAAACTTCCCCCAACTAGAACACACTCCAGAATTGAATCGTTTATCAGAGGATGACCCTGCCAAGTCTACAAATGGATTTCCAACAATTTTCTCTATGTCCTAAATCTTTGTAAAATAGTATTTTTCCATTAGGTAGATTTTATGTATCGAAGAATGCAAATATATGCATTCCAATGAATGACACCGGGAGAATGCAAGAACTGACTTACAACACTAACCAGGAAGATAATAATAGTCATTACTTTGGAGTTGGTGGTCCTTGTTTACTTGTGGTGAAAGAGGGCATATGCTAAATTTTGTCATAAGGAAGATCCTGGTACTAGTCATGCTACTACACAGGTATTGAGAAATGTTGGAGGTGCACAAGCTCAGATTCAACCAGCTAGGGACACTCCACAGGGCCACGTGGTGTCATGAGATCGAATTCAAGTAAGTTCAATGAAGATAGAAGAAGTTCGAGATTGGCCTCAACCTAGTACTACTAGATAGATACCCAACTTCTTGGGACTAGATGCATATTGCAGAAGATAAGTGGAGGGTTTCTCACGAAGATAACCGCTCTATTGACACGTTTAACTCAAAAAGGTGTGGTTTTTCAGTAGTCAAAGGGATGTGAAGAAGGTTTCCAAAAATTAAAGACTCCGTTGACTCCGACTCCGATTTTGACCTTACCTACAACGGAGGGTAGTTTCACGATTTATTGTGATGCGTCTCGAGTTGGATTGGGTTGTGTCTAAAGGCAGAATAGTAAAGTGGTGGCATATGCTTCTCAACAGCTAAATATTTATGAGAAGAATACACGACTTGCAATTGGCCACAATAGTATTTGTACTCAAGATCAGGCGTCATCTTTGTAGTGAGCTGTGGAAATCTATTTTGATCAAAACAGTCTGCAATACATATTCAAGCATAGAGATGTGAATCTGAGGCAACGATGGTGGTTTGAGCTACTTAAAGATTATGATCTTACTATCTTGTATCATCCCGGAAAGGTGAATGTGGTGGCAGACGCCTTGAGTAGAAAGTCCATAAGTAGTTTGGCCGATTCACCGTTGAAAAGTGATCTATGGTCATGGATTTTCAGACATTGGCCAGTTGGGTAGTTCAAATTGATCATACAGTGCTGGGAAGGTCACTTGCAGATATGGCGGTACAATCATCCTTAGTTGGACAAACCAAGACTTGCCAATATGAAGACCCCCATCTTGCTAGACTACGAGATCAAGCGCAAAAGGGAGGTGCTAAGGCATTCACTATGGATAGCGAAGGTGTGTTACGTCGACATGGTAAACTGTGTATTCCCACAATGGGTGATGTCAAGCAGCTAATTCTTGTAGAGGCTCATATCCACTGCATTTTCTCAACAGAAACTCCACATTCTCCCACCCACAGTCCCCGAACAAAAAGATGTATATAAGGACACAAAGGAGAAAGAAGATACCTCATGAAATAAAAGGGACAAAACACACTGTAGGGATAGGGGTCATCAACAAGAGCAGAGTTCCCTACCGAAATACGGGAGTGACATGGCTAAATCCAAATCTGTGCCACCTATATGCTGTTTCTAAAAAAGTTCTTGAAATAATTATTGCTTTAAATAAAAAGAGCAGTTGGAACTTACTTCAAGAAATATGTTTGGACAGTCTGCTAAATGCTGCGCCAGGTTAAGCGCCACAGGGGTGGTAGGTGACTCTCCAGTTGTTATGTGTTCAAAATAAAATGTAGCCAAGTTGTCCACCGCAGATGCACACTAGAATAAAATGATTAGAGTTAGTCTGTTGAGAATAAATTACAAGTTTATCCCAGCAGCCTTGTTGTTGAAATGTGACCATCTCAGATTAAGAGTTTTAAGTTGTCAAGAAGAACACACTATTTAGTACTTAATTATATTATGTCTGACTGACATGTGGACCTGATTTTTTATCATGGGCCAAGCACGTAAAAGCATTTTTTTCTTCTTGGGTGGTGACGACATTTGAACCTTTGTCTGCTCTGATACCAAGTTGAAATGTGTGACCACCTCAGGTAAAACCTTATGCTTTTACCACACTTTTAATTATTTAGTTATAGTATGTCCCTGACACTTGCGAAAACTAAACAGATACAAAGAAATGACGTTTGACATTTCAAGGGAAGTGGTCGACAAAACACAACCTGTGATTTGATATTTTCATCCAGTACTTTAAGTCCAGACTCAAGAGATCCAGCAATAAATGTAAAGCTACTTGAGTCCAAGTTAAGTATCAACTGGATCTGGTTTTTCATCATGATCTCCAGAAATGTGAAGTAAGCTCCTGAAAGCTGTAAGATAAGACGATTGGAAGTGGTTATGTTTTAACAATGGAAGGAATATAACATGATTATTTACAGAAGGTAAAGGAATGTATACACCTCAGAATTCATGCAAGTGTGCCCCACTGGAGAGGATGCAATCAGGGATGAAACTACTTTTCAAGATAAACCACTCAAGTAAATTAAGTCAATTTGACAGTACTGTTCGTTCGAAGAGAATTGCAGCAATATAGCTGATTGAACAGATTATTTTTTGCCAGAATAACAACAAAAAGGTTCACTTTTCAAATTATGGGGTCACTAGTTTAAAACTAAGTTGCTTGGACTCTCCAAAAATACTACCGCACCCGTGTCGGATCCTTAAAAATGCACTACTTGTGAAGGATCCGGCACACACCTGAAGATATTTTTGAAGAGTCCGAGCAGCAAAGGTTTAAAATAATTGACTCAATTATATCAAGCAAAAGAAAATGTAAGCTAGACTGCTAATATGGGAAAGATCATGAGAAGAAGGGAAAAACTTGATTATTCCCTCAAACTACGTTTGGTCTTTATAGTACAATTTAAACAAGGGCTTTACCGTGATTTACTTTTTTTTAAATTGGCAAGTTAACTTAATCGTAATTCATTCAATACATTGTATGAGACCATTTAAGTATTGGAGCTGGTTTTATGAATAAGCAGTTATGTTTGGATAGAAGTCCTAAAACATAAGCAGCTATGTTGCTCGGACTCTTCAAAAATGTCGACGGATGCGTGTCGGATCCTCCAAAAATAGTGTATTTTGGAAGGATCCGACACGGGTGCGGCAATATTTTTGGAGAGTCCGAGCAACTTAGATAAGCAGTAATGTGTTCGATAAAGAAGTGCTAATAAGCAACTTCTGTCAAAATTACTGAAATGTCGTCAAAACTTTAAACACACGGACGTTCTTTTGGAGAATCTCCTCCAAAATTTTAAATAAAATTATGCGTTAAGATAATTATGTTTTGTAATTTCTATTTTTAATGCTAAAGATTAGTTTCAGAATTTCAAAATATTTGTGTGTTTATTTTCTCTACTAGACAAACAAGTATAGTTTTGTTTGTTTGACAGAAGAAAAGAGAAATTCCAATATGCAAAACAGAATAAGTAATTTGTGGATATATGACCAAACAATTAAAGGAGGACTAGAATTAAAAAGAAAAGATCTAAAAATTGTACGAAACAATCCAGGATTCGATGTTTCAACAAAATAATAATGTCTAAAAATCTAAATAACACATACAAAATATATAGTTTTATTTTTAATTAGGAGCAGAATCTTAATTACCACCTTGAAAAATTAACAGAAGATCAAAGAATGAAGATAACTGAACTACAAAATATTTGCAAGCAATTTTCCTGTCAAATATATGTGCCATAACACTCTCCTGATTTACCAGAAGCTACTGAGGGAATTGAGTTTGTTGGAAAAAGAAAATTCCCAGTGTATTGTGACAAGAATGCTGCAGTGAGTATAGCTCAAAATTCAGTCCAAAATGGGTGAAGATTTCAAGAAGAAGAGGAAGCTTCTTTGTAATCTTAGGACTCATTGAATAAGTACCCATTCTCATGGGTTGTATATTCATCAAGAAATACAAATAAGCTTCCTCTTCTTCTTGATATCTTCACCATTTAATTCCTAGTAAAATGAGAAAGAGACTCCATATCTGAGATGTGAACTTAGGAAGAAGAAATAAATGGTTGACATCTTCAGCTCCATTGTTACAAAGCAAACTTCTGCTACATAAATCAATTCCCCTTTTCTGTAATTTTGTGTGTGAAACAAGCTCCTTTCACCATTAACCATGCGAAACATTCCTCTTTCATAGGAGCTTTGTTTTTCCAAATACACTTACAAGGCCAATTTTCAGTTGGGGGAGGACTTAACTGCTTGTAGCATGATATAACAGAGAAACATCCCTTAAAGTCACATTTCCAGCATAAAGAGTCATCTATGGACAGAAGGGGAGGAAAACTGTGTAGCTGAGAAAACAAAGAGCAAAGGTTGTCCACTTCCCAATCATTCATATTACGTCTGAATGTACATCCCAGCAAGAGTTAGAATAATACTTCAGGATTCTGAGCCACTGTATGTAGGAAAGGATATTGATGCTTTAAAGGTGAAGAGCCCAACCCCAAGTGTCTGTCCAGAATCTTACTTTCATACATTCCCAATTTCTACTGAAGTATTCGAAAAATGTCCCAGTGAGTTCTCAGATGCTTCCATATACCACATGTTTTGGAGAGAAATGGTTGGGTGGTCATCCATGGATGAGAAATCCATATTTTGTCACAACGACATCTCTCAACAATGCTCCCAATTCCTTATTGAACCTCCAAAGCCACTTAAGCTGCAAATTTTTAGTTTGAATCTTATGTCTCTATTCTCTAACACCAAAACCTCCTGACTTCTTGTCTGTAGACACTTCACTCCATCTAACCAAATTAAAGGTCGCATTCTCTCTACCCTGCCACAGAAATTCTGTGTATTTTGTCTATTTTATGCACCACTGCTAATGGAAAACGGAACAACGGCATGGTATAGGTGGGTAATGAATCTAGTACTCTTGATCATCACTAACCTTTGCCCAAGAGAAAGATACTTCCTCTTCAAGAAAGAGAGTTTTGTATTTGCAGCCATCTTTGAAGGTCGGCTATTTCTTTGTGTTCTTACGAATCATATAATGTATTAACAAAGACAAAGAAAGAGGAAAAAAGAAAAGGAAAAGGAAAAGGAAAAAGAAAACCAAATCAACTTCTTCTATGAATCTACTCCCAACTTACACAAGACTCGAAAATGGCTCAAATCTCCTCAACGCAAAATATATAGCCATACAAAATGGCACGCCAAACACATATAAAACTATCAGTAGCTCCTATTAAATCCATATTTAAAAATGTAATCTTCAAGAAAGAGAGTTTTGTATTTGCAGTACCCACATCTTTGAGGTCGGCTATTTCTGTGTGTTCTTACAAATCATATAATGTATTAACAAATACAAAGAAAAAGGAAAAAAGAAAAGACCAAGGAAAAGGAAAAGGAAAAGGAAAAAGAAAACCAAATCAACTTCTTCTATGAATCTACTCCCAACTTACACAAGACTCGAAAATGGCTCAAATCTCCTCAACGCAAAATATATAGCCATACAAAATGGCACGCCAAACACATATAAAACTATCAGTAGCTCCTATTAAATCCATATTTAAAAATGTAATCTTCAAGAAAGAGAGTTTTGTATTTGCAGCCATCTTTGAAGGTCGGCTATTTCTTTGTGTTCTTACGAATCATATAAGCAAAATATATAGCCATACAAATGGCACGCCAAACACATATAAAACTATCAGTAGCTCCTATCAAATCCATATTTAAAGATGTATATCTCGATAAAACTACTATAAATTTATAATCAAGCTACTTCAGCATTTCTCATATGCTAGCATCATAGTCAAAACCAAATTGCCTAAATGTCAGATAAAAACATATTCCCCAAAAACAGGACTATTTCTTCCCACCACTATGTTGACCTCTCAAATGTCTCAGTAGTCTGTACATTTTCATGAGTTGTAACAGACACTCTTAAGTATGTTTTGTTACCTAATGGATGTAGACAACTTAACCAAAGTAAACCATACGTTACACCTGCAACAAGCCCATTAAAAATTGGGGCTCTAACTCGGTGCATATGTGATGCTCCCGTTCTTTGTTGGGAGTACACTCCCAAATAAGTACAATGATGCAAAAAATTGTGGAGCTTGTTGCCAAGTTTATATGTTCCAAAATCAAATAAAATATTTTATTCAAAGCATAAAGCACCAGAAGTTTTACAATCCAAAAATAATACCAGTTTAAACGCACTATTTTGTTTAACATTGTATAGTTAAAGGAGTTAATATTCATGTAATAAGCATTTCAAGATATAAAATAACAAGAGAGCTTCTGAATCAAGCAGCTCTTAATTTTATACCTTTCTGTACGAGAGTATATCTGCCAAAGGAATAGATAGTGTCATCCTCATAGCTATGTCAAAAGCATCTGCAAGCGCTCTGTCTCCATAAATCTCAAACACCCCAAAATTGACGTAGTTACCAGCAAGTGCTACAGTGCAGAAGTATAAGCAATTACAGAATGAAAGGACCATCAGTTCAGTTCTTTACGCTCACATTTGTTAATATATTACATTTTCAGGATTACTGTACTGTTCATTAGCTAAATACACAGAGGGAAAGAACACATACAATCTGCTGGGAAAAGAGCAGCATATGTTGTCTACAAGAAGACAAAGGGAAAGGGGAAACAAAAGAAAAAAAAACAAAGGTAAGCAGAACTAGCTTAAATAACTTTTCACTTGACTGTTAAGAACAATACAATCATAGAATCCAGGTTTATAGAAAAATCAACTTTATAAAATAAAATAATTTCTTATTCAGAGGAAGAAACTCTTTCAAAATGAAATCAATAAGCTAGTCAGGTTAAGTTCATCACAATAGAAGGCAAAATGACAGAGAAAACAAGACAACCAAAAGCACAAGTAGTGAGCTCGGAAACTCTTCTCCATGGCATCAAACTTTTTTTCAGGAGATAGTCTTGCAAGCAAACAACATATAGGAAGCCTTCCGTTTCAAGGGCCAACAATTATACAGGGAATATTTAAGTCACTACCAAGATAGATAGATTAAAAGCTAAAAATCCTACCTCTTGAAAGAATAGTCAAGGAAATCCAAACACCCTTATATTTGAACTGATACATATCAACATGATTAGGCAGAGAAAGAATTCTGGATCCATATGCAACAATCAATTTGCTGACTTCACGAAAAAGAAGAATGCCACAGGGAGATGAAGTTTCAAAATTCAGTCGTTGGGACTTGTTCAGCACAAACTCAGCTACGAATTTAAGTAATGGTGTTGTCACCTATTCCATGCATTAACAGAAAAGGAGACATAGTTAGATTAGCACTAAAGGCAGAAGAAGCTAAAAAGTCTCTCAGTGTGCACCAAAGCACAAGCACTATCAAGGAATCAATTTCCATGTAGTTTAATAGAAGACTTTCTTAAATTGTAAGGATAAATTCCCCCCTATAAGTTGACATCGCAAAAAGTAAGTAGTATTTTGTTTTCAATAATTGTTGGATCTTGTTAAGCCAACCAAATTCTAACAATCGAGTAGTAGTACTCTTCATTTCACCAGCATGTTAATTCATATACACAAACGTTCTATATCCAGGATCCACAGTGCAATAAGGGTAGCTCATTATTGTAATAGCAAGCAAATGTCAAGAGAGAAGCATAAACATAGTATATTTAGATGTGCTTCCCCGGGGTACAACTTCTATGGAAGAATGTGTGGAAAACAGAATGGTTGTAAAGATTAAAACCAGGAGCTCTACAGCACTTCTTTTCTTTTGACAAGGTAACATCACAGTATATTAATCATCAACACATAAGTGTTGGCCACCAAAATGAGTTTTTACATCAAAATATCCAAAAAGAAAAAGTATAAACTAGAGACAAACTCTAGGTCCTTGATCTTCTATAGGGAGCCTAGGATGTCAATAACGGAGACTGGATCATCTATGTACTCTAAATTACACCAGTAACAAAACATACGAATACAATTCATTTTCAATCTTTGCAAGGAGCTGTGAGTATCCAAAACACCTAGAGTTCCTTTCCTTCCATATTGTCCACCTTATTGTCACCGGAACATTTCTCCGTCTGTCCTTGTGTGTGCTGCTTTCCCCATCTGTAGTCCAGCTTGTCAGGGCTTCTGAGGTTCTTCCTGGCATTGTACACCTAATGCCTCGTAAGCTAATAAACAGATCCCATATCTGACTGGTCATTTTACAATATAGGAACAGATGGTTAACTGCCTCAACACTTTGTCCACATAAATAGCATCTTGAGACCATATGAATTTCCCTCCTCCATAGCTTATCATGAGTTAGAACTGGTTCTCTCAAAACCACCCAATTATATGGAATTTTGACTTTCTGTAGGAGTTCCAAGAGAGAAAGCTTAGTTGTGATCCCATCTGGTTCAGATCCTTGTAAGCAGAACTTACTGTAAATAGCCCTTACTATGACTGTTCCATCTGATTGTGTCTTCCTCATCCTATAGTCCCTTAAATTGATCTAGAGTGCCACCAAAATTGGTCAAACTCTCCATCAATCAGTCCTGCAGCAAACTTCCCTCCTGTGTTGACCAAACTTCATTCAATGTAGCTCCCTAATGCTGATTAAGTTGAAAATACAAGGATACAACTGCTTAAGACTTCCAATCCCCAACCAGTTATCCTAATTCCTACCAAAACAATATCCTCCTCTTCCTTCCATCCTTCACATTATAGCAAAGTTTTTCTGAGAAACCAGACCACAAGTTTCTAATGGATTTCCACAGACTAGTTCCATAAGGATTTCCACAGACTAGTTTCTAATGGATTTCCACAGACTATAGGAGTTTTCACCCCTCTGATCTCCCAAAAGCCCTCCTTCCTATATTTAGCCCTTATCACAGTGCCCTAAAGTGTTTGTCCCTCATTTGGGTATCTCCAATCCAAAGCCATTTCATCAGGAGACTTCTGTTTTGTTTTCTCAAGTTCCTGATTCCAATACCTTCTTGTTTCTTTGAAATATATAAAGTTTCCCATTTGACCAGAGGAAAACCTTTCCTCTCCATGTTTCCTTGCCATAAGAAATTCCTTCTGAGGGCATCTATTCTTTTACCCACATTTCTAGGAAGAGGAAACAAAGACATCAAGTAGTTAGAGCATCTAAGAAAAGGTTGATCAGGACTGCCTCCAAGAGAAAGGTACTGTGATTTTCTGATTCCACCTGGTCAGCCTTTTCTCACATCTTCCTGAAACACCAGTGTCGAATGAGTTGGCAGATTTAGTCATAATCTGCTCCACCAATGAGCTGGCAGATTTGATTATAATCTGCTCCACAAATAAGCTGGCAGATTTGATTGTAATCTGCTCCTGTAAATATGGGATTAGAATATATTATTCTAGGAAAATAGTTTAGAGGAAATCCCTTGATTCAAGAATTTCCTAAGAATTAGGGATTGATTAGTTTATTTGATCTTAGTTGTTCTCTTATAAATATTGTACAAATACTATGAATAGAGAAATACTTTTGCAGTATATAAACTTCCATGGTATCAGAGTCAGGCCCATCATGATTTGTTGTTCACCGGTGTTGGGCCCCCATTTAGAAATGTTCCCGCTCCAGTTTAGGTCTGGGTGTGCGGGGGAGTGTTAAGAAGTTTCACATCGGTAGAGGGATTGAAAATTGGCCTCCTTATATGGAGTTGGAAAAACCTCCCTTCATGAACTAGCTTTTGGAGTTGAGTTAGTCTCACGTGTCATATATTTATAGTGTTAAGAAGTCCCACGTCAGTAGAAGGATGGGAAATCGGTTTCTTTGTATGGACTTGGAAAAACCTCCTCTCATGAGCTAGCTTTAGGAGTTGATTTAGGCCCAGGTGTCATGTCTTTTCATGGTATCAGAGCAGAGATTTTTTCCCCTAATATCATTTGGATAAAACAGCATTTCATGGAGAGGATCTTTCTGAAACATCAATACAAGACAAAAGTTCTCCTTTGGAAGATCCTATAGAAAATCTGATGACACAAGGAGGCAATGCTTCTCACATGCCCTTCCAGTTAACCTCTCATCGATTAAATGTGAAAAACTATCTGGAATGAGCACAGTCCGTAAAGCTTGCAATCGATGGTCATGGAAAGCTGGGACATCTGAACAGAGAGACAAAAAAGTCGGGAGTTGGAGACCCCAAGATGAACTCCTCGAGATCAGAGAATCTACTCGTGATTTTTTGGTTAATAAATTCCATGGAACCAGTCCTTGGTAAATCTTATCTCTTTTTGCGCATCGCTAAGGATGTGTGGGAAGCCGTTAGGAAGACATATCTGATGTAGAAAATGCCTCTCAAATTTTTGAGTTAAAAACTAAACTATGGCAAGCTAAGCAGGGTGAGAAGAAAGTCACTACTTATTATAATAAAATGGTTTCTTTGCGACGGGAGTTAGACCTGTATTACAATTATGAATGGGAGTGTATTGTGGATAGTGTGAAAGCAAAAGAAGGGAAGAAAATGAGAGACTACCTTTTTTAGCAAAAGGAGTTCAACAAGGTCAAGTCGCGAATCTTAGGAAAATAATCTTATCCCCTCACTTCATGAAACCTTTTCTGAAGTTAGGAAAGAGGAAACTAAGAGGAAAGTTAAGTGTTAGCAAAGATACTAGCTGAGAGACTGAAAAAGGTGGTGGATAAGTTGGTCAACAAGCATCAGATGGCCTTCATTAAAGGGAGACAAATAATGGATGTTGCACTTATAGCTAGTGAATGTGTGGATTCAAGATTGAAAGGTGTTGAGCCTGGTGTAATGTGCAAATTGGACATTGAAATATGATCATGTAAATTGGAAGTTCTTGCTGAACCTCAGACAAATGGGCTTTGGAGAAAAGTGGTTGGGTTGGATTCATTTTTGCATCAGCACTGTCCGTTTTACTGTTCTAGTGAATGGTGAACCAGTGGGCTTCTTCCCTTCAGAAAGGGGACTTAGACAAGGTGACCCCTTATCCCCCTTTCTATTTATCTTGGCAATGGAAGGTTTTGATAGCTTGATGAGAATAGCAATACAAAACAGATGGATCAAAGGTTTTCAGATACAGGGTAGCAGTGCCCCCAAGGCCTAGCTCAAGTGGCAAAAGGTGGAGGATTTGTGGCTTAGGTCACAGGTTCAAGCCCCACACCATACAAAGCGAAGCCCGGTATTTAAGTGGAGAAGGGTAGAGGAGCGGGTCCATTATCCACTGAGTTTAGAAGGCTGTGATTGGTCCAAAGGGCGGGTCACAGACGGATTTCTCGGTTATCAAAAAAAAAAAAAAAA
>NW_006238988.1:744225-763487 GCF_000226075.1 Solanum tuberosum | reverse complement strand
CAGGGTAGCAATGGACAAGTTAAAGAAATTTGTCATTTGCTATATGCAGATGGCACTATCATTTTTTGTGAACCTAGGGAGGACCAGATAAGATTCTTAAAAACAATCTCACTGTTTTTTGAAGCTTCCTCGGGTCTAAAAGTGAATTGGGGGAAAAGCAATTTATTTCCAATCAAGGAGGTGACAAACATTTTGAATCTGGCAGATATTTTGGGGTGCAAAGTGGAGAATATGCCAACAGTTTACTTAGGTATGCCTTTGGGCAATGAACACAAGAGCATACAAATTTGGGATAGCATTGTGGAGAAAACAGAAAGGAGATTAGCAAGATGGAAGGCTCAATATTTGTCTATGGGAGGCAGACACACTCTCATCAATTCAGTGCTAGACTCCCTTCCTACTTATGTCATGTCACTATTTCCATTACCCCCCAAAGTTCTGAAGAAGCTGGACAAATTAAGGAGGGACTTCCTTTGGCATGGACGCAAAAAAATTAAAGGTTACAACCTAGTCAAATGGGAGATAACCTTGAAAAGCAAAGACAAAGGAGGTATGCGTATTAGAGATCTAAGGAAACAAAACAATAGCCTTTTGATGAAGTGGTTATGGAGGTATAATGAAGCGGGGCAAAGCTTTATGGAAGGATGTCATCAGATCCAAGTATGGTGAGTACAATCCTTGGTGCAGTAATGTTAGTGTTGATGCCTATGTGTGGAGGTCTGGAGAACTATCAGAAACTTATGGCAAAAAACTTGAAGCTAATACGTACATTGAAGTGGGAGATGGCAGGAGAACTAAGTTTTAGACAGATGCGTGGAACAAACAAATTCCTCTAAAAGAATCCTTTCCAGATCTGTTCTTACTATGTAGTAATCCTGATGCAAATATCAATGAATGTTGGACAGCACAAGGGTGGGATCTAATCTTCAGAAGGTTTTTGAATGACTGGGAAGTGGAGAGAGTGGCCAAATTGCTAGAGCTATTAGAAAAATTCCCTGGCATCACCAATGCTCCTGATTCTTTGAGATGGAAACATAGTAAAGATGGGGCTTTCACGGTTAGCAAAGCATACAAAATGGAAAGTCCACAGTAACGCAACTCTAAGCAGAGTTTGTGGAGAAAGGTATGGAGAACCTTAGCACCAACTAAGATAAAATGCTTTACATGGTTGGTTGCTAGAAGGGCTTGCCTGACACATGAAGTGATGAGGAGAAAAGGAAAGATTATAGTATCTTGGTGTTCATTATGCAGGAACGCAGCAGAGACCAACCAGCATCTATTCTTGCATTGCAACTTTACAACACAAATTTGGGCCATCTTCCTTAGTCTCACAAAAACAACTGGACCATGCCCGAGCATACTGCAGATTTGTTGAGTTGTTGGATAAGAAGAGGGGGGAGCAAGAGTCAAAAGGCATGGTGGAGGATAATTCCACATTGCATTTTGGTGGACAGTATGGAAAAGAAAGAAATAGTAGAAATTTTGAAGATAGGTCCAATTCCATTCAGAAGGTTAGATGGGATTGTATTGCATCCTTTTATTTTTGGTGTAAGAGAAATGTTTAGAGGATACAGAACAGATTGTAGAATTATTAGGATCCTTGTAAGTATTTGTTTTCTTTTTCTCTTCTTTTGTTCCCCTCTGTTTGCAGGTCACCAGCATCTCCTTAATACTGAAGAATACACCATTACCATTTTAAAAAAAAAAAACTGATTTAAATGTTGAACTAAAACTTGTTATAGACTCTTCAGCTCTTATAACAGGTGACGAATGGAGATGACAAAAACAAAAGGTCATGGTGCGATCATTTCAAAAAACATTGGCACACCCATGAAACATGTTGGAAGATTCATGGGAAACCACTAAACTGGAAGAAGGGAGTTGATAATCATGGCTTTCAATATCAAAATGGTCAGGCCCTCCAAACAACTTATTTTGATCAGGGCAGCAATTTTCTCCAGAAACGTCTCCATTTAAAAGGGAACAACTGGAAATTATACACAAACTCCTTCAATCTCCACAATTTCGTCCAAATGCACCAAATTCTTCAAATCCTTCCTGTTCTTTTGCTGTAACAGGTATTGTATCATCTGCTTTTCTTAGTGCCAAATAGATTCTTGGATCATAGATTCAGGAGCTAGTGACCACATGACTGGAAGTTCCAGCACCATTCCCCCCTGTAAAATGTGTTCTGGCATGTGTTTGTTTGGGAATTCTAATAAATAGGATCAACCACCCATTGCATATAGTTCACTCCAAAAACATTCTTCCAGATGTTCACTGACCACCACCGTATATCTGCTAGCATTGATTTCTCCTTCAGATCTATGTTGAAACTCCCAACAACACACCTGCTTAGCAAGCCAGTTTCATAGTTCATAACTCCTCCAGAGATGGTAGTGTTCTTGCTGGTGTTGATTCGACCTTCAGCTTTATCAACAACTTGCTAGCCCTAAGTGAGTTTTCACAACGGATCTTTGGGTCAACCTTCCTAGGAATGTTTGTAATAAAGGCTCCTTTGTATTCATTCATGAAGTTGTCAATCTTAAATGTAATGTTGTGCCACCCAGCATTGAATGCAATCTGTGGAATAATAATGACAGATCTATTTAAACCTTGCACCATGACTATGCTTATTATTAATCTTCCAAATTTGCTGTTTTTTCTTGAGCAGAAAAAGTTCGCCCACTATTCGTTTAGCTTCAATCTTCTAGTGCAAGTACCAGAGTCTTTTGATGCCTCCTTGTAATACAAACACCAACCATCCATGGTTTCCCGGCTGAATGTACATGGTTCTGCGCATCAAATTTCTACTTCGTTCTACCCACTCAAACAAGACTTCAGCTCTGGCAATGAGTCTGGTGATATCATAAGACTTAAATCCCAAAGCACCATAAATTCTGTTTCCCCCCATAAAAGATACTATAGTTTTTAGATTAAAATCACAGAGAGATGATTAGTAAAAAAACTGTCAAGATGCCAGAAAGAAACTAAGATCACCGGGAAAAAAGAGACTCCCCCCCCCCCCTCAAGAATTGTGCCCGGTAGCTTTCTAACTTCAAAACACCATACCAGTTCTCGAAATCTGAGCTAACTCTAACGCTCTTTGAAGAACAATTAAACCTTAAAAGGATTTAATGCAGTAGTACACTTTAACTGCTTACCACAAGGTACTGCATGTGTACATGATAACTTCAAAAAAGTACTTTCACCAGTTGAATCATTACAAATATTTGACATCTGTTAAGCATTTGTTTTTCAAATACACAAAAAAACCTCTAGGATTTAAGTGTTCTATTATCAAGTGAATAAAACATACCCAGTGAAATCCCACAAATGGGTCTGAGGAGGGTAGGTTGTACGCAGACCTTACCCCTACCTTTGTGGGGTAGAGAGGCTGTTTATGAACCAAGCACGAATATATGGATAAAACAACTGTAAGCCACAACTTTGATGGTAATAAGAGAACCATGGTGAGGTAGGGTGAAGGGGTTGATGGGTGCAACTATAACCAATTATGGACGAGCTAATGTAATCACCAGAGCAGTATGTCAAGTTGTGGATTAAGTCTCACCTCTGGAGTGTCTGCCCATACTGTTATGGCCTTGAGAAGAAGAGGAATATGTGCTGGATATAACCAATCAAATAGAAAACCGTATGTTCTTCGGCTGTTGAATGGTAGGAATAGGAGAACAAAGAAAAAATTAGTGTGTCAAAAATATTCAAGTCTAGTCCCTCAACAGAAAATATTGATATTGACCATGCTACTAACCTACTTGTAGCCATTGCAATTCCTCTAAGATCCCTCATCAACCCAATTAATGCTTGTTTAACATCATCAGTGTGAAACAAGGCATCTGGTATCAATTCCAAACTGAGCAAGACCTTTTATTGCATCATTAAACTCAAATTATCAGAGTGAGGAGCAGAAACATACGTAAAGCTTCTGAATTTTTTAATACTAAAACAAAGTACTAGGAGCAATTAATTAATGAAAAGAGAGTTGAGCAATTTGAGGTGCGATTAAACAAAAAAAAAATGCCGAGGGGGGAAAACACTTCACATACTATTCAAGGTAAGACAAATAAGAATGTTACATTAATCACAATCCCAAAAACATGAATACCTGCAGAAGTGGATCCATTGATGCTTTAAATTTCAAAAAGCTATCTTCCATGAAGATCAACAAGCCAATAATATAGTAGAAGGTAGTTCTACTACGAGAGCACCTGTAGTCCCCCAAAAAGGGGAATTCTTCCCTCTGAATATGCAGAATTTAAAGTATCAGATCAAAGCCGCAAATCTTTAGGAACAACTTGAAAAGAGAGCAATATACCGCAGTTACAAACAATACTTACATTCCGATTGGAGATTATTAATTGAGTGGTATCCAATTTTACCAGAAGTTTTGCAGTCATATATCTGTCAATTCAAGAAGGTTAAACTAATTACAAAGAGCCAGGAGATGTCCTCAATTCTAATAATAGCAAAAGAGTTGAGAAGAATAGTAAGATGATACTTGCCCAGACGCCATTTCCAACATGAGATTTAATGTTTGACTGATAACTCCATCACTCTAATGAAAAAGAAGAGAAATAATGATTCACTTTCATCAAAAAATCACAAGAAATCAACTATTACAATTACCTCTCTGTAAAACTTAAGATTCGTTGCTATCTTCCCAACAATGAGATTCAATATAAGCAGATGATCATGGAGCCCAAGAAGCTCAGCCAATTTAGTATATAGTTGCTGCAGAGGAATAAATGGATTAAATACCCAGTAAGAAATGAAATAAGAAGTTTAGCACTTGGGTAAGATAGCAAAGAAATTTCAATTATGTACCTTAGATGAATGTATTGCCTGATCTCCAACATACGACTTTCGGAAGTTCTGGAAGAACACAAGAATAGCTAGATCAAGGCGTTGTTTGGTTGTTTCTGCATATCTCTGGATTATATGAAGAATGACAAAAACAATACGTGAGTACCAAAAATGTCACCCAATATAAGCAAATTCGATCAAGTTACTAAGGAAAAAACAAAGTACAATACACAATAGAGTTAGACCTTCATTTTAATTCAGCTGAACATGACAAAATAACTTCTCTACATTTTAATGCTATATTGTCAAAGTATCAGGAGGAAATTTGAGTGAACCTGACTGCGTAAGCCACTATCAGTAACATTTATCAGCTGCAGTACACGTGCTGAAAGTTCTGCATCATGGATTTCTTGAGATTCACCACTGAAAGTGGAAATATACATGAGAGAAAATTAGGTGAATGGTAAACCTAGAAGATTCACAACACAGTTAAAATAAGCATATAGCTGGCAATACCTGTATCCACTAATCTGCTTAGTCTTAACAATAGCTGCAATAATGTGAACTATCCAAGCAAATTTTGTTTCCACCACTGTAAGAACCTGGGGATCAGCAGATTCCTGTTTCAGACAGAAACAAATGTATCACTGCAAACACATAAGCTCCATTAGGCATTCAACTCTTACAAATTATTAGATGACGATCTAAGCATACCATATACATCTGAAGCAGAGGATCAGTAATCTGCATAATGTATGAGCTACAGCTCTCATACTGTATCGAACAAAACCGAATTCAGAAAATTCAGTAAGTCAAAAACCAACAGTCAACATATTCTGAGCAGTCTGAACTAAAAAAAAATGAACAGAAAGTCGAGCAGCTTTCAGAACATTTTGATAATCTTTGAAGTGTCGATATTTTAGAGTCTGAACCTGAAATCTGCAAAGATTAGGAAGGCAGTCGAGCTGATCTTGAAGAAGTTCAACATTGTCAAGGGGGTTCTCTGAGAGATCAGAGACTTCACCCTGCAACACCAAAACATAACAGAAAGTAAATCGAAAGCCACAACTTAATATGATAACTCTTGATGCAACCTCACATGCAAAATCGATTCAGTGCAACCTGAAAAGAACCAAATCGAGATGTGATAAAACTTTTGACAATCTCTGGCACAAAATCACTAAGCAGGCTTGGTGTGTCTCCCTTCAAATATGGAACTGACGAAACCAATCTAGACCACAGCCCAAGGAGGTAGTAAACGCTGCTGCTAGCCCACTGATCATGGGAATAAAATCAGAAATTTCGTGAAAACAGAGTAAAATTTTAATGACCAAAGGCTATTCTTGAATCCAGTTATCAAAGAGTTAACCTGCCAAGACTGCAAAGATCGCAAAGTAAATTCAGCAACCAGACGTATCCAATCCCCATAACTTTCCACATTCACAAGCTCTGATAACTGCGAAAGAAGTATCAAAACCACATAAAGAAGGCACATCAAACACATTGTGGGGAAAAGGAAGATGAAACAAAATATCCTGGCCTGGTCAGACTCGAGACAAATGGTAAATTCTGCAATGAGCATGTCAATGAGAAGCAAATTTAAGAGCAACCAACGTTCATCCAAAAAAATAATTTAAGAGAAAACAAATTATCCATGAGTATATCCTCATGAAGACTTTGATATGGTCAACCATTATCGAAGAATTGGCTTTACCAACTTGGTTCAGGTTATGGACCTAAAATGGTTTACTAATACAAGTTTCTTTGTCTTCATACTACATACCCACTAGCAACTACTTCAATATGATGTTGTATTGACCGATATTATTATGCTTTTATGGTAGTAAAAACAACATTATTTTTATTTCACCTTACATGAAGTTCTTTTAGATTCAAGCAATGTCATACTCTGGTCCAAATGATACTAGGGTAATCTCAAAATTATAAACTAAACCTACTTTACATCTTCTCTTGGATTATCTTAGTATTATTATTAATTCACAAATCTTGGCAAAATTAAAGTACTTGCTAAAACCCTAAGCAGAAAAATCATGAAAAAATTTAACTATTTAATTAATAAATCTCAATCTTTAGGCAATTAAAACATTCATCTATTGCTTCGAAGTTTCTAATTATTAGTTTGCATAATTTCAGAGACCTCTTTCCAGATTTGGGTTCATAACACTGCCTTCCATTATGGTTTGCGTTTTTATGCATACCTCCCGTATTTTAATTACACTGTTACAAAAGTTAACATTTTTATTTTGGAATAATAATATAAGTTAATATTTCAAGCTTATCCTATTAAAGGTTGACAGGATTCAATGAGAAATTAAGAAGATGCTTATCGTGGAAGAAGAGCCCAAGAACGAGTCCAAGAATTGAGGAACAGAATGGGCTAAATGATACACATATTTCATGATCCAAGTACAAGTCTAATAAGAGGAAGATAAGGACCACATGGAGCCCTAAATTGGGCCACATAGACCCCAAAAGGGGACTGGAAGTCAACCCCACATAGAGTCATGGGGGCTGAAAATCAAGCCTACGACAAGTTGAAATTCACGCCTAAACATGTTGAAAAGTGGCTTCAGTTATGGTGCTAATTTGGCACTTACTTTCCTTATTTCTAGTAGGTAGTTTTGGGAAGAATTTTGGTATGATTTTTACTAGCTTTCCTAGTTTAAAGTTTCCTAGTTTGATTTTAGTATTTATTAGCGAGCAAATTATGTCGGCACTTGGTGTTACCCCCAAATTAGCCTAACTTTCAAAAATTGCTAAAATTAGCCAAATATGTTCTTCCTCTTCCTTTCAATTCATACATTAATGGCTTCTTCTTTCTTTTTTCAATTTCATCAGTTGTTTGCTTTTTCTTCTTCGTCGTCATTCTTCTTCTTCATTTTCTTTCTTCCGGCTTCGTCTTCTTCATCCTTTTTCTGCTTCTTCTTTAAAAAAAATTAGGCGTATCGAAAATGTGAATCGTTTCAAACGAATTATATATCAAAAGACTAAAAACATCGAGAGTATTCATATCTAAATTTTGGGACTATGTAGAGATGATTTTGAGTTGATCGGGATTGAATCGTCATTGTATACTTCATGTATAGCCAGTGCATATTTCATGTATAGTTAAACTTTTTGAGTGTATCATAATGCATAGTCAGTGTATAGCTAATGTATAGGTAAACTATATTGTATAGTCAGTGTATATTTTCCATGACTTTTGGCCAAGCTATATTGTATAGTAGGTGTATATTTACTGTGATTTTTGGTTATTTTGTATGTAAATAAAACATGGTTATATTTGTTGTACATTAATTACTTTATTACTCCCTCTGTTTCACAAAGAATGGTCTAGTTTGACTTGGCACGGAGTTTAAGAAAATAAAGAAGACTTTTGAATCTTGTGGTCCTAAATTAAAGTTATGTCAAATGTACAAAATTGCCCTTTAATCTTGTGGCCTTAAATATGTCCCGTGGAAAGCTGAAATTAAAATGTTACCAAAAAAAAGAAAGAGGTCATTCTTTTTGAAACAGACTAAAACGGAAAGGAGGTCATTCTTTTTTAAACGGAGGGAGTATATATATTTGAAAGTAGACCTTTTTTGTTTTCATAAAAGTAGGAAACGAAAACCATGCTATTTAACATAGGTCTTCCCGATATATAGGGTGGTTTTTGTTATTTTTAAAAACAACATTATTATGAATATCATTTGAGAGGTTTCTGTTCTTTACACCTTTGTGTGTAGTAACTATGAATTTGTCTTATAACCTTGTAAGAACAATTCTTTAAGAGGTAACACTAATTTATAACTTGATATCTTTGGTTTATATTTAAGCTAATCTAGGAAAGTAATATGCAATATACTAATTATTGTCTCTAATTTCTTTGAAATAGGGGTCTAGATCACCTTTTGATTGATGTTCTTGAATTGAATCTATTAGTATCATAACTAATTTTAATCCACTAAATTTGAAAACTAAGATCAATTAAGGTTTTTAGCACTTAATCTTGAAATTTAGGAATCTTATTCTAGAATGTCACATATCTTTAAATTCCATCTTTGATCTTCGTATTTTCACTTCCGCATTGTTTTCTTGTTTCTTTCAAGTAACCCCATTCTTATCATGTACTCTATTTTAGTCTCACTTAACCTGAAACTTTTAGACTCTACGACATGTCATTAACTCTACCGCTCATCTCGTCAATCAATACTATGTCATCAGCAAATAACATACATCATGGCAGCGCTTTTTGAATATGATGTGTCAATTCATCCATCACTAAGGAAAATAGGAACGGGCTAAGAGATGATCCCCGTTATAACCTCATCATAATCAGGTAGTGTTCAGAGTCCCCTCACATTGCCCCAACACAGGTTAACATTTTGGGTTTTCACAGCCATTTAGCTCATACCAAATACTTTTTTTCCATTTCAACCCCTGCAATATTTTTTATGTTATTCATTTATATACGGATTAAACTCCTAGTTACCAATGATGAACAAGAAATTGGATGTCTAGCAGAGTAGCTACAAACTTTAATTTTATTAGATTTTTCCAAGGCCTTGAAAATCATCCCTTAGCCACCAGGATTTTTTTATTTTTTTTTATAACCGAGAAATCCGTCTGTGACCCGCCCTTTGGACCAATCACAGCCTTCTAAACTCGGTGGATAATGGGCCCGCCCCTCTACCCTTCTCCACTTAAATACCGGGCTTCGCTTTGCATGGTGTGGGGCTTGAACCTGCGACCTAAGCCACAAATCCTCCACCTTTTGCCACTTGAGCTAGGCCTTGGGGGCTAGCCACCAGGATTTGTATCCATTATCCCATTGAAAAATTCTGATCACTTAATCAACTCGCATGCAAATACAAGTAGTTTCTGCTTCATTCAAATAAGATGATAAGTAGGGGCAGACCCACATTCATTCTTCCGGGTGCTCGAGCAACCATTAATCTTGACATGAAAGTGTTTTTATAGATATATAGTAATTTCTTCAAACTTTGAGCATATTAAATGTTCAGCACCCAGTGAACAAATCTTCACATAGGTGCTTTGGTCTAGTGACTAGTTTGAAGGCCTTGTCTTTAAGGAGGTCAAGGGTTAGATTCTCACTAATAACAATTATTTACACATTTTCTATTTTTTCTCTTTCCCTCCAATATAAACTCTCACATGTTCTTCTCTTTTTTTTCTTTATATACTTAACTTTTAGTCTTAATTTCTTTTACGTTTGGTAAGTTTCTCGTGACATGACAAAATTAAAAAGTCATGTCCAATAACTTATCTTATTTTTCTGGAGAAATCTGGCTATTTGGTTATGAAATCCTTTAAACTAATTTTTTTCCTCAAAAATTGATTATTTTTTTTGTTTTTGTAAATTAATCTTATTTTTTCTCATTAATGTTTTAAATATCGCGTTTAAATAATTATGCATTTATACTATATAATTTATAGTAATTTTACATTAAAAGAAGTGAGCACCCATAAGCCGAAAATCCTGGATCCACCACTGATGATAAGACCCCACAATGAAATGCCTCATTTTCCAATGCCCTAGGCATTATTGACATATATAGCAAAGGGCTTTTCTTTAACACAAAGGTTGTGCAACTTATTCCGTGAACATCAGACTGATGAAGTGTGCTGGCACCTGACTGGCCAACATTGGAGGAGGTGCCAAGGAGCAACTGCGGGTAGTGACGCAGAAAAGGAGGTGAGAGAGTAGAGATGCAACAATGGAGTGAGGAGTACAAAGTCTAAACCCTTTCTTTAAAACAAGCAAAAGTGTTTTGGAGGCTTCCATATAAAAAAAAACATGTGGTGCAAAACAAAATCTACAAACATGCGACCTTTTGATCTTAACATGTTTGACCACTACTCTAACATCATTGTATTGTCAAGCAGATTCGACATGTACTATAGGTAGACCTTTTAAAAAAGTTTAAGTACAAATATAAATAGTAAAATTTCTCGATGAACTGGATTCGATTGAATTCCTTTTGATGAACGTAGGTAGTTCCTGGCTTTAAAATATTAACCTAAGGTAAATTTCCTCACTTCTCTTAATCACAAATCTAAGCAAACATGGATATATGCAAAGGAAATTCCAAAATCTACAAGATACAATTTCAAAATGCTATCTGAGTTAAGAATGCAATAAGGAGAAAACCAAGAGAACACAATCTTAGAATTATACATACATTATTAAAGTTAACTATGGACACCAAAAAAAACACCTTATGTCAGCTTATATGAACCCTCACAAAAAGAATTTAAATCAATGCCGATGCGTAACACTACCTTTTCATATTATCAAGAAGAAAAAAGGTGAAGGGGAAAAGGCTTCATACCTGATAATTGACTTTAAAACGTCCAAGAAGCCGACAGAACTCATGATAATTATCATGACAAGCCAGACCTGTTCCAAGGAGGGGGATGGGGAGTCATAATGACATCCTATAACAGAACATAGCAAATGTAACACTCTAAACCACCATCTGTTTGCTCAATCAAGTTGACGCTAAATCAGCAGGAATCAACTTATGTTCATGTTCCTTTCTCCCTCCCCCATCCCTTCATATTCAAAGATAGGAGAAAAATAAAGTAGGAAAAATATGTCATCAAACTCAAAAGACCTATCTGCGTAAGTGTACTGCACGGCTGCACCCATTGATAATTACAAGTAAATAGAAAAATACAGCAGCAAGATTGCATTAAAATGAGACCTGTTACTTCATCAATTTTTTAATACTTAAAATGGATGTTGTTAATTATAAGCTTTCATTTTAAAAGCTTTACCGCCAGACATTAGCAGTTGGTAATGGAAAATTAAACAAGGTCGGTTTTTGGAGGCAAGGATGGTGAGGCGAAGATACACGAAGTGTCACCAATCCTTTTGACTTTCGCATATCAAATCAAAAGGAAGCAACAATTTATCAGGTATACTGAGAGCAAAACAGGGAGGCAATATGAGAGCTATAGTTTAGGAGAAACATGCAAGAGTGGAAGATTAGGGAACTCCAAAGCCTGATAAATACGCACTAAAAACAAAGCATTACTCAATCAAATCAGGACATACAGATGTAGAAAGGAAGGGAGCGGTATCTTCTTGGTCAAATTTTTTTATCACAGGTTGTTGAAAAGAGAAGATAGGGGTTTCCATATCCGTCAGTTTGGATACAGAAGCATCGAAGAAGGTATGCCTATTCACAAGAATGACATCAAGGGGTGTAATCCTAAGGCCAGAAAACATAAGGTATATTACATATGTGAGGCACTGTTACATATATAAACAACTGGGAGAAGATGTGAATCACCATCTTGTACACTCTTGGTTCACTAACCAGTTGTGGAGGATTTTCCTCAACTTACTTTGAAAAGGAAAAACAAGTTGAGGAATGTCCACCACAACTGGATAGTGAACCAGCAGTGCACAGAGCATAATAACACATGTGAGGTGCAGTGAAGGACATGACACATAGTTGGGCTCTCAACACGAAAGAAGGAAAAGCAGAACCTAGATTGTGGCTCCCCCAGCACTTATTTGGGTACTGTGAGCAAAAAAAAAGGATAAGTTTTGATGGGATACTTCGCTTTGCACATATAAGGGGAATTCCCTTTATTTTTAACAGAATTTGGAGCCCCAATGAGATTCTTGCTGGTATAGATGATGTGTGTCATTTGCTGGAAAGTATATCTTCGTCTTGTAGGTTCTGGTATAAAGGGTTTTCCCCAGATCATCAACAAAAATTTACTGTATTACTTGTCACAAAAAGATCCAAGATGGATGTTTACATGTTAGGCGTCTACACATAGGGATTCTAACTCCAAAGAGACATTGCCTCAAACGGACTTCAAGATGGATAAACACCACAGATGTTTTATGTTAGGCTTCTGGAGGCCAAATGCATCTATCCTCAGTCAAGACCAGAACAAGTGTCTGCAAATTCAATGGCCAAGCAGAGTTGGATATGATATTATCACACTAGATTTATACAGAAACATAGCAATCCAAAACGTAAAATTTAATAAAACGCCACTCTACGAAAGAAATCGTCTAGATAACCAAAGAACTGAAAAGAGAAATAAAATAAAACACCAGGAGAGAATAACAGAAAATTGAGAGGCCAATCCTGATCTTCAAATTTATATAAAACCCACACAGCTAATGTTATCTGATATGATTATGATGTCTTTAAAGATGACCAACATAATTGAAATACAATAATCCTATTCACCTTTCCCAGTTTGCATAATGTCTTTGGTTCCTGTCATCAGGTGTGCCAAGTATTTCACTCTAGAAGTGTCATTTGAAAACAGAGATCTCCTCACTGAAGCCAGCCGGACTAAACACTCTAAAGCCTGAGACAAAATTAAGCTTGTTACACTTGTCAATTTACTGCTTCAAGTTTGAGAATCTGAACTGAGGACTGAAAAGAGCATTCTTGACAACAGTTTAGTAAATCAATTAAATTGTTCAAACCACCAGTCACATGAGTTAAATATGTGTGACAACAACGAAGCAAAAAAGCACCAGAAACAGTATGATACTGACCTCCTTCGATATGTTAGGCTTATTGATTTCATAATAGTCAAAAAAAATCTGCACCGTCGATTGATCCTCCAGGACTTGCTTCCATGAAGATGGGATCTGCAACAATGTTAAGTGAGCAACATGATATTTGCAGGTACGTTAGACAATTTGATAAATATATGTTATAGAAGATAAAACCACCTGAATAGTGTTAAAATCATCCGAACTTTCATCAACCGTTGTTCCCATAAAGTCGAATGATAAACATTTCAGGGACAGAGCAAGCGCCAGTTCATGTAGTTTGCTGCTAGCCGCATTCTTAGAAATTGTTACTGCATATTAATACAAGCAACAACAGTAAGATAACAAATTGCACATAACAATGTCAAATATCACAATTATGATTGTATTTGATGGAGTATTACCATCATTTTTCAGTTGGGCCATTGATGTCAAGGATACTTGGAATACTTGAAGAAGCGATTGATCTCTGAAGGAGCAAGCCACCCTACGATGCTGTGCTGATGGCAATCCAGGACTGGGCTGGATATTTTGCAATCAAGAAAATGTATAACCACACAAGTTTATTAGCTGTATGAACTGGCTGATTCAAAGAATAAGGAGGTTAAAGACTTAAATCTACCCATTTATTAAGTCCATATCAGAATACTAGAAATCAGAAGAAAAAGTACCTAGCTATAAAATTGCAACAATTAGCAACATAAGATTCAGCTGATAATTCTCTCTTCAACTCATATACAAAACTAAATTCCAAAGTAATGATCTCAAGAGTTTCCTGAATTAAACCAGGAGCTTGACTAAAAGGTAGAGTTAATAAGATACAATGAAGTAATTTGACAGCAAAGGGGGAACAAAAAGCAGTACTATATCAATGTCAAAATCTGGGGACCTTTGCATGTGAGAAGACTTCTGATAAATCACTTTAAAAGAGCTAGACCATCTCCAACCCCACTCTATTTTACTCTCCATTCTCTATATTTGGAGAGTAAAATAGAGAATGAGCTCTCCAACCACCCTCCATTTCACTCTCTACTCTCCGTATATAGAGAGTTGAATAGTAATTCTCCAAATTTGGAGAACTATTATTCACACTCTCTATTTCACTTTTTTATTATTTTATTATTATTTCTATTATTTTGTAATTAACATATTATTTTTCATATTAAGGCTATGAATTAAATCTCTAATATTCGTAATTCTTTTTAAATGTAATATAATATTTTTAAAAATATATATATTATTTAATATATAATACTTTCATTCCGAAATAATAATATTTCAATTTTTAAATTTTTTTTGTCAATTTAATATAATTTGATTTTATTATTATTTTTCACTATAAAGATTGCACAATTTTAAATGGACTACAATTGTTCAAACTATTCGTAATCTACGTTCTCAAAAGAAGAAATATTACGCGATGAAACAAGAATCGAGCCGAAAAGATGTTGAACGTACATTCGAAGGTTTGCAATCACGTTTTGCAATTATCGTAGGACAATCACGTTTTTGGAGAAAAGAAGTGTTACATGATATAATGACTACATGTATCATATTGCACAACATGATAATCAAGGATGGATGTAATCTTAATGCACCAATTCAAGATGTCGTAGAGACTCCAATTCGACAAAAATGGTGGTAGATGAAAATTTTCGATTTGAACAATTTTTAGCTAGACATAAAAAGATTAAGGACAAAAATGCTCATTTTGATCTCCATAATGTGTTAATAGAGCATTTATGTGAGCAGCTTAATAATCTTGAAAGTTGGGTATTTATGTAGTGTTTATATAATTATATTTCATTAATGATTTCACTTTTATTTGAATTGTTCATTAATTTGTATATTATATAATATTTGCTTCCAATTTATGTTATTTAGAAATTTAGAATAAATATAATTTTAGATCAAAAAAAGAATTTGAAAAAATAAAATTTTATATCACATGAAAATGATATAAAAGTGATTATTTGGAGAAAAAAGAAAGAAGGGATTTATATTATGAAATAGGAAAATAAGAATGAAATAGAAATAATAATATAATATTGAGGAGAGAGAAGAAGTTTTTTTTGGAGAGTAAAATAGAGAATTGGGTTGGAGTTGATTGCCTGAAAAAATAGAGAACTCTATATTGTTGGAGAGTGAAATAGAGAACAGGGTTGGAGATGCCCTTACTAGATAACGAACATTTTTTATGTACATAAATTGTAACACCCCAGAAATAGACAACCCATTAGGAGATTTAGGATATGTCATTCGGCACCAACATATTTTTAAAAGCTCACAACTGTAGCAGTTGAAATATAACATGATATCTCCTTTGCTAGTTTCCCTTTCTTTCTTTTTTTTGATAACCGTGGTATTCGGGCCAGCTTTCGTGCACCTCAACTAATTCATGGGATACCCTTCTTAAATTTCATCTACATGGTTTTGACAGGAATATGACATCAGTCAGTCAAAGTCTTATTAAGAAATATAAGCCTTATGAAATACTAACCTGATTCATCTCTGACACGAGTTGATTCAATATCTTCAAACCAATTGCATAATGAGATTCTGTCTGAGGCATAGATACCACACATCACAAAAAAATCTATTAGAAATTTATCACCAAATTGGCAAATATACTAGTGCAAGTCGTAGAAACTTACGGGAAGAAGGAAAAATAATAAGTCATACACTAAAATTAAAGAGAAAGAGAAGGCGACACACAAATATCTATCAATCTTCACGGACTATAAGCTCACATTCTGTTCTCACCAAAATTTGGACATCCATAAAAAAAATTATGAACATTCTTAAACCCTCTTAAAAGATGAGAATAATAAGTACAATCGTGCCAAAAATGATGAACAAAGTCCAATAAACCAAAATAAATCAGTTTCTACATTCCACATCATATTACATATTCTGCAAGAGACCTCTTGAAAAGATTCTGATACTCCTTAAATATCAGTCTTTAAAATTCACCACTCACATCAATATCATCTTCTTCTGTACTCTGCTACATAATTGCAATTTTGTTGTGAACTCTATTAGGGATTTCTTTGTAAACAACTACGTAACTAAAACTAATCACATACCGCAATCATATCCACAAGGTCAACAGGAAGTGTGGGATAAGTCAGCAAATGCAAAAGTTATATGAAAAGTATGATTTTCTTTGAAAACTGAGTTTGATGATTCCTATTAAGGATTTTACTTACGATATGACTCTTATAACTATGAACCGTGATTTCTGATGATTTTTTATGACAAGTATGAACACCATGGTTTTTCTCAAAGGTAGAACTTTACTATTTATGATACGATTTTCATGATAAACAAGTATGAACTTCACAATATTATGACATGATTTATGAACTTCACAATATTTTCGTTGGTTCTTTCACCAAAAATGACTTTCATCCTTTACTATCTGTTAGAATAGAAATAAGTATTTCCTACTTAGAATAGGAATAGGAATAGGAATAAGAATAGGAATCTTAGTTGGAAAAGGATTCCAATGTAGTGTCTATAAATAGGGTCTCAATGTAAGTATTTAGACACACAATTCAATAATATTTTTCTCATATATTTCTCACATGGTATCAGAGCATTGGTGAGAACAAACAAGTCACCGTATGTCTATGTCAATTTCCGGTGACTGTTGGGTCTAATTTTGTTATTCTTTTTTTCTTTCTTTGGGTGTTGTGCGAAAACCAACACCACCACGAGGCTCGGAAAGCTCCCGCGACCAAACCCCAACCAGAACCACCGGAAAACATCACCCCACACGCTCTCACGCGTCGATCGGAGGTGATAGTTTCCGGCGAGATCTGGCTCACGCGCCGGGTTTTTCTGATCATATTTTTTGAGAAATTTTTTGGCAATTGGGGTCGTCCAGCCATTCCGACCAGGCCCATACTGTTTTTGACCTGATCCGATCACCGAAATTAGGGTTCCGGCTATTTCCAGGCTGTTTCCAGCGACTTTTTCTTCGAGATTTGAATTTTCCGACAATCAGATCTCAATAATCAAGTTTTTTTTGTTGTTTCCAAGACAAATTTAGCATAATGTCTATTGGGTGTGATGTTTTTGGTTCTAAAAATATGGGATTGGAAGTTCTATCCCTATAATCACTTCAGAACTTTTATTGGGAAGTTCAAACTATTTATCTTGGGCTTACTCGGTTAAGCTTTGGTGCAAGGGTCAAGGTGTCCAAGATCACTTAACGAACAAGACTTATGTGGTAGATGTAAAGGCAAAGACTAGTGAGAAAGATGCAAAAGCCAAAGCACAATGGGAGAAAGTAGATGCTCAATTATGTAGTCTCCTATGGCGTTCTATTGATTCCAAATTGATGCCCTTGTTTCGCCCATTTCAGACGTGTTATACAGTTTGGGAAAAGGCTCATGCTTTATACACCAATGACATATCTCGATTCTATGATGTGATATCTCGATTGACCAACTTAAAGAAACAAGAATCTGATATGTCTACTTACTTGGGACAGGTACAGGCAGTCATAGAGGAATTCGACACGTTTGTTAGAATAGAAATAAGTATTTCCTACTTAGAATAGGAATAGGAATAGGAATAGGAATAGGAATAAGAATAGAAATCCTAGTTGGAAAAGGATTCCAATGTAGTGTCTATAAATAGGGTCTCAATGTAACTATTTAGATACACAATTCAATAACATTTTTCTCATATATTTCTCATATGGTATCAGAACATTGGTGAGAACAAACAAGTCACCGTATGTCTATGTCAATTTTCGGTGACTGTTGGGTCTGATTTTGTTATTCTTTTTTCTTTCTGTGGGTGTTGTGCGAAAACCAACACCACCACGAGGCTCGAAAAGCCCCCGTGACCAAACCCCAGCCAGAACCACCGAAAAACATCACCCCACGCGCTCTCACGTGCTGATCAGAGGTGATAGTTTCCGGCGAGATTTGGCACACGCACCGGCGTGTGAGATTTTCTGATCATATTTTTTGAGAAATTTTTTGACAGTTGGGGTCGTCCAGCCATTCCGACCAGGCCCATACTGTTTTTGACCTAATCCGATCGCCGGAATCATGGTTCCAGCTATTTCCAGGCTGTTTCTGGCGACTTTTTCTTCGAGATTTGAATTTTCCGACAAACAGATCTCAATAATCAAGTTTTTTTCGTTGTTTCCAAGACAAGTTTAGCATAATGTCTTTTGGGTGTGATGTTTTTGGTTATAAAAATATGGGGATTGGAAGTTCTAGCCCTATAATCACTTCAGAACTTTTATTGGGAAGTTCAAACTATTTATCTTGGGCTTCCTCGGTTGAGCTGTGGTGCAAGGGTCAAGGTGTCCAAGATCACTTAACGAACAAGACATGTGGTAGATGTAAAGGCAAAGACTAGTGAGGAAGATGCAAAAGCCAAAGCACAATGGGAGAAAGTAGATGCTTAATTATGTAGTATCCTATGACGTTCTATTGATTCCAAGTTGATGCCTTTGTTTCGCCCATTCCAGACGTGTTATACAGTTTGGGAAAAGTCTCGTGCTTTATACACTAATGACATATCTCGATTCTATGATGTGATATCTCGATTGACCAACTTAAAGAAACAAGAATCCGACATGTCTACTTACTTGGGACAGGTACAGGCAGTCATGGAGGAATTTGACACATTGATGCCAGTTACTACGAATGTGGAAAAACAACAAGAACACAGACAAACATTGTTTCTAGTTCTTACTCTTGCTGGACTTCCTCCTGATCATGATTCTGTACGTGATCAGATTTTAGCTAGCCCTACAGTTCCTACAATCGATGAATTATTCTCTCGTCTCCTTCATCTTGCGGCACCTCCCAGTCACAAAGTAGTTTCATCACCCACTGTTGACTCCTCTATT
>NW_006238988.1:739759-742969 GCF_000226075.1 Solanum tuberosum | reverse complement strand
GATATGTCTACTTACTTGGGACAGGTACAGGCAGTCATGGAGGAATTTGACACGTTGATGCCAGTTACTACGAATGTGGAAAAACAACAAGAACACAGACAAACATTGTTTCTAGTTCTTACTCTTGCTGGACTTCCTCCTGATCATGATTCTGTACGTGATCAGATTTTAGCTAGCCCTACAGTTCCTACAATCGATGAATTATTCTCTCGTCTCCTTTGTCTTGCGGCACCTCCCAGTCACAAGGTAGTTTCATTACCTACTATTGACCCCTCTATTCTCGCATCTCAAACCTTTGAAAAGCGTATATATCAGTCTATGGAGAATCGGCGAGGGGGAGGGCGTTTTGGGAAACCTCGGTCCAAGTGTAGTCATTGTCATAAGCCTGGACACACTCGTGACATATGTTATATTTTGCATGGTGCACCACCCAATTATGATCCTATTGTTCTAAAGGAATATAATAAGTTCCTTCAAAATCACGCAAGTAAACAGACATCTCCACCAGTAGCATATGGTGCTCAACCTAATCAACCATCCAATAATGCCCATATTGCTCAGACAGAATATGATGAGTTCCTTCAGTATCGTGCAAATAAGCAAACGTCCCCACAAGTAGTTTCGGTTGCACAACCTGATGTGTCTGTTACGGGTAATTCTTTTGCTTGTGTGTCGCAATCTAGTACTCTTGGAACATGGGTCATGGACTCTGGGGCTTCTGATCATATCTCTGGTAATAAATCACTTTTATCCGATATTGTTTATTCACAATCTCTTCCAGCTATTACTTTAGCCAATGGGATCCAAACAAAACCAAAAGGGGTTGGAAACGCCCAACCCTCATCTTCTGTCACCCTAGACTCTATTCTTTATGTCCCTGGTTCTCCTTTTAATCTAGCATCTGTTAGTCGTTTGACGAAAGCACTACATTGTAGCATAACTTTTTTTGATGATTTTTTTCTCATGCAGGACAGCAGTACGGGATAGATGATTGGAACAGGACATGAATCACAAGGCCTTTTACTATCTTACCTCTTCAAATTCCTTAACAGCATGCTCCGTTACAGATTCTCCAGATCTAATTCACAAACGTTTGGGGACATCCGAGTCTATCCAAACTGCAAAAGATGGTGCCTAGTTTGTCTAGTTTATCCACATTAGATATTGAGTCGTGTCAACTTGGGAAACACACTCGTGCTACGTTTTCTCGTAGTACTGAGGGTCGTTCAGAGTCTAGTTTTTCATTAGTTCATTCTGATAGTTGGGGTCCTAGTAGAGTCAGTTCCACCTTAGGATTTCGTTATTTTGTTAGTTTCATTGATGATTATTCGAGATGCACTTGGGTTTTCTTAATGAAAGATCGTTCTGAGTTATTTTCTATATTCAAAAGTTTCTTTGCTGAAATACAAAATCAGTTTGGTGTTTCTATTCGTACTTTTCGTAGTGATAATGCCTTAGAATACTTATCATCCCAGTTTCAGGAGTTTATGTCTCACCAAGGAATTATTCACCAAACATCTTGTCCATACACTCCTCAGCAAAATGGTGTAGCAGAAAGAAAGAATAGGCATCTCATTGAGACTGCTCGCACTCTCCTCATTGAATCCCATGTTCCACTGCGTTTTTGGGGTGATGCAGTCCTTTCATCTTGTTATTTAATTAATAGAATGCCCTTATCTTTTATTCAGAATCAGATTCCACATTCCATACTATTTCCTCAGTCACATCTCTATCCTATCCCCCCTCGTGTCTTTGGGAGCACATGCTTTGTTCATAACTTAGCCCCAGGAAAAGATAAATTAGCTCCTCGTGCCCTTAAATGTGTCTTTCTTGGTTACTCTCGAGTTCAAAAAGGGTATCGTTGTTATTCACATGATCTTCATCGATACCTTATGTCCGCTGATGTTACATTTTTTGAGTCTCAGCCTTACTATACATCTTCTGATCATCTTGATGTATCTATGGTCTTACCCATACCTCAGGTTTTACCTGTGCCAACCTTTGAGGAATCTACGATTACTTCTACATCTCCAGTTGTAGTGCCACCACTCCTAACTTATCATCGCCGTCCGCGTCCAACGCTAGTCCCAGATGATTCATGTCATGCGCCGGACCCTGCTCCTACTGCGGACTTGCCTCCTCCTAGCCAACCGCTTGCACTTCAAAAAGGTATACGATCCACTCGAAATACTAACCCACATTATACCTTCTTAAGTTATCATCGTCTATCATCACCCCATTATGCATTTGTGTCGTCTTTGTCCTCTATTTCCATTCCTAAGACTACAGGTGAAGCACTTTCTCATTCTGGATGGAGGCAGGCTATGGTTGATGAGATGTCTGCTTTACATAAAAGTGGTAATTTGGAGCTTGTCTCCCTTCCTACATGTAAATATACTGTTGGTTGTCGTTGGGTTTATGCAGTCAAAATTGGTCCAGACTGTCAGGTTGATCGACTTAAGGCTCGCCTTGTTGCCGAAGGGTATACTCAGATATTTGGGCTAGATTATAGTGACACTTTCGCTCCTGTGGCTAAAATAGCATATGTTCGTCTTTTTCTATCTATGGCTGCCGTTCGTCATTGGCATCTTCATCAGTTGGACATTAAGAATGCTTTTCTGCATGGTGATCTTGAGGAAGAAGTCTATATGGAGCAACCACCTGGTTTTGTTGCTCGGGGGAGTCTAGTAGCCTTGTATGTCGATTGCGAAAGTCACTCTATGGTCTGAAACAGTCTCCTCTAGCTTGGTTTAGGAAGTTCAGTACAGTAATTCAGGAGTTTGGCATGACTCGTAGTGGAGCTGATCACTCTATATTTTATCGGCATTCTGCACCAAGTCGATGTATTTATTTGGTTGTTTACATTGATGATATTGTTATCACCGGTAATGATCAAGATGGTATCACCGATTTGAAGCAACATCTCTTTAAGCACTTCCAGACTAAAGACCTTGGCAGATTGAAGTATTTTCTAGGTATTGAGGTTGCTCAGTCTAGATCAGGTATTGTTATTTATCAACGCAAGTATGCTTTAGACATTCTTGAGGAGACAGGAATGATAGGATGTAGACCTATTGACACTCCTATGGATCCGAATGTTAAACTCCTTCCAGGACAGGGGGAGCCACTTAGTAATCCTGAAAGGTATAGACGACTTGTTGGAAAGTTGAATTATCTCACAGTGACTAGACCTGACATCTCTTTTCCTGT
>NW_006238988.1:739436-739597 GCF_000226075.1 Solanum tuberosum | reverse complement strand
GTTTTAGTAGGAGGTAATTTGGTGTCGTGGAAGAGTAAGAAACAGAATGTGGTTGCTTGATCTAGTGCAGAATCAGAATATTGAGCAATGGCGAAGCAACTTGTGAGCTAGTTTGGATCAAACCGTTGCTGGGAGAACTAAAATTTGGCAAAATTGATTAG
>NW_006238988.1:734933-739340 GCF_000226075.1 Solanum tuberosum | reverse complement strand
CGGGAGATATTGTTACAAAATTTGTGAAGTCAAATGATCAGCTTGCAGATATCTTCACCAAGTCCCTCACATGTCCTCGTATTAATTACATCTGCAACAAGCTAGGTACATATGATTTGTATGCACCAGCTTGAGGGGGAGTGTTAGAATAGAAATAAGTGTTTCCTACTTAGAATAGGAATAGGAATAAGAATAGGAATCCTAGTTGGAAAAGGATTCCAATGTAGTGTCTATAAATAGGGTCTCAATATAACAATTTAGATACACAATTCAATAATATTTTTCTCATATATTTCTCACACTATCCACGAGGTCGAAGTCCTTTTCTTCTCTCTTCCCCTCCTCTTCTTTCACAGTCATAAGTATTTCCCACCAGATCAGAATTGTGTGAACAAATCCCTCGTTGGTCACCTCTATCTCCCTCGCACCTTCTTCCCATCCCCTTTCACTCTTTAGATGCGAGCCCAGTGTAAGTGGTGCTTGAGACAAGTCTCCTCTTCCGTCTGCTAGAAAAATTATGTGACCACAAGCTCATGGAAAGACCTAATAATCTGATCCACACCACTCTTCTTACTTCTACTAGCCAACAATCCATAGTCAGCTTCCACCGGTCGAAATTTAGCTTCATCTTCTTCCACATCCATTCTGCTGACACGACGTGTTGGCATTTTCAAAAGGTCCAATTTCATTTTGGGCCCTATTGTCTAGTTGTCTAAGTTGTGAACCAGAGAAGTGACCAGGCAAATTTGAATTAAAACCCTAGGCACGTGTTGTGCCAGAGGTCTTCCAATGACAATATCAGACCTCAATATGGCTTCCTCATCATCTCTGACAACCTTCTTTCCTTTGCATGTCAATATGCCGCCAATGACCAAAAATCAGAAGTTCCTGCCGTGCGATGTGTTGAAGAGAAAAAGGCGTAAGTTTTCTCTCTCAGGCACGACTCCAAAAACAGCGGTAGGGTTTAAATCCTTCGACATAGAAAATTTATCAAGGATCTCAGGCAAATGATACGAATGGACGGAAAGGAGTACGAACTCCATCAGGCAAACATCCTTCAATAAGAAGGCAATGGAGTGGATAGTGAAGACACTGAAGGAGGCATCCAGGAGCGGAAACATTGTCTGATGGTGGAAGAAAACAGATCCTCTAACAGAGATCTTTTGTGTCAGTAATTTCAACAAATATAGTAGATACATAAGCTTGATAAATGTAAGAGAGGGAAGGAGACCTGTCAGAATTATCCCAGAGTCGATACAGCTAGGCATATGGTGGAGAGAAGGGGATGTAACAGGCACAGAAACATAATGTCTGAATTCTCTAGATGGACCTAGATCTGCATGATCCAGTTCTGGTGGGTGGGAGGTACACTTGGTTCAAGGGAACCAATCACCAAAGTGTTGCTAGGTTGGATAGATTTTTATATTCTATGGAATGGAAGGAAAATTTCAAAAGCATCAAACAAAGAACTCTACCAATGATAGGCTCAGATCACTGTCCTATATTCCTTGAATGTGGAGACTTGGAACACAGACAGACCTACTTCAAATTCGAAAATTGGTGGCTCAAAGTGGAGGTATTTAAGGATTGGTGCAGCATTGGTGAAGTAGCTTTGTTGTTGAAGGATGCCCTGGTTACAGATTAGGGGTCAAACTTAAAATGCTAAAGAAAAAGCTAAAAGAATGGAGTAAGAAGACCTTTTTCTGAACTAGACATAAGGAAAACAATCTCCTAGAGGAACTATCTGAGCTTGACAAAATTCAAGAATCAGGAGGATAGGCTTATATCTTAGGATGAAGTGTTAATAAGGGCTACAATACTGGTGGAGTTGGAAGTTCTGGCTAAACATGAAGAAGCTGACTGGAGGTAGAAATCTAGAACCCTTTGTTAGAAAGGAGATAAGAACACTAGATTCTTCCAAAGAGTGGCTACAGCTCACACGAGGTATAATACTCCTGATAAACACATGGTGAGGTGAGGAAGTGCAGGAACCCAAAGAAATCAAAGAGGCAATGATAAGAGTTCTATTCCATTTTGTACTTGGAATTTGAACTATGGAGACCCTCCTTTGACGTGGAAGGATGTCCTACAATCTCTGTGGAGGAAAATGAGTGGCTCCAGACCCCATTCACAGAGGCAAAGGTGGTACAGATCATCAAGCAGTGTTGAGAAGGCCTATGACTGTCAATTGGAATTTCTTCCTAAAAATTCTATAGGACATGGGATTTGGCAATAGGTGGATTAGCTGGATTAGATTTTGCATTTCAAGTGTGAAATTTTCTCTCATTATAATGGGAATATTGAGGATTTCTTCCAATCACATAGAGGTCTTAGACAAGGGGATCGTCTGTCTCCATTCCTATTCCTAATTGCAATGGAGGGGCTGAATCATATGTTCAGGATAGCAAAAACTAATGGCTAGATAAAAGCTTTCAGTGTCAAAACATGCATGGGAAATGAGTTGGAAATCACCTATCCATTTTATACAGATGATGCCCTCATATTTTGTGAAGCATAGCTCATAGGTGTTGCAAATTTAAACATCTAAGGGAAATTCTAACAACTTTTGAAGGCATTTCAGGTCTCCATGTCAACTGGCTGAAAAGTATGTTATTCCCTATCAACCAGGTTGACAACTTGCAATGCTTAGCACATAACTTGGACTGCCAAACAGGATCCCCACCAACAAAATACTTGGGTATGCCATTAGGTTCTAAGAGTAAAAAGTTGGAGAGACGGAGGGAGGTGCTAAAAAGATGTGCTAAAAAAAACTATCAAGGTAAAAGAGTCGGTATTTATCTTTGGGTTGCAGACTAACACTTACTAAAGCAGTACTTGATGGTCTTCCTACCTACCTGATGAGTTTATTTCCTATTCCTAAAAGCATAGAAAAGAGAATCAATAGACTAAGAAGATCCTTACTATGGCAAGGGAATAAGGAGAAGAGAGGCTACAATTTGGTGAAATGAGATATTCTTAACCTTAGCTGAGAACAAGGGGATCTTGGACTAAAGAATCTCAGCAACAAGAACAGTTGTGTTCTACAAAAGTGGTCATGGAGATTTTGCACAAAAGATGGGGACTTATGGAGAAGGTACATAGCACAAAAGTATGGCTTACTTAGCCATTGGATAACTGAAGAAGTCATGGGCACATTTGGTTGTAGTGTCTGGAAAACAATCAGGAGACTTTGGCCTTATTTCAATAACATCTCCATTGGTGTTGCTAATGGTCTAAAACTGCATTCCGGAATGAAGTTTGGGTAGGGAAGGGCAACTACCTCTCTCCAATACTTCTTCAGCCTACCTCTACCTCTTCTAAAACGATGCATAGCCACCCACTTGACTAACCAATAATCTCAAACGATGGAACGATTCAGATGAAACGATTCTGCAGGTTATATTAGCTACGAATATTGAATATAGCTAGAAAACAAACCAAGAAAAAAGGAAAGACTCAACTCAACCATGAGGACCAGTTTCAGCCAACACCAAGTCAACTATGCGAAATGATATCTCAGAAATTTCCAGCAAAAAAAGAGGCATGGCCGAAAATTTATATAGTATAGACATAGTTACTTACAATTTCAAAGAGAATGAAAATAGGAAGACCACAGTAAAGAGATTCTATATGAAGATAACATACATTCAAACTATAGAATCGTAAAGGCATGAATTTTCACACACCAGTTATAAGCAATAAAGCTTTAAAAGGTCCTTAACCAATCATCTGGCGCAACTCCCAACCTTATCATGTACAGTAGAGGTTAAAGATCTTAAACATCATTACCTGATTCAGAAATCTTGTGGATTCTTTGACCACCTCTCTAAAAATGTCATCCTCAAACCACCCATACTTCGTAACTCGGCAAAACAGTTGAATTAAAGATGCAGTCACAAAAGGCTCCAGGTCAATTCCTCTTGTTGCCAGGTAATTTATGAGATAGTTGCCTTCATAAAAGGAGCAGATTAGCTAAAACATGTAGTAATATATGAATGAGAGATATGTAATAAGTATTTCACAACCATAGAAACATCAAAAGCATAAAATTAGCACGACTAGGTTAAATGCCAAAATGTGAAGTAGATGATACCCAAGATCTTCCACTATAATGGTTCAACTTAGTAATCCCTTTTCCAGCGTTACTAAATTTTGGTAGGCATATCCTTTACAAGTCTACAGGCAGCAGAATATTCAAGCAGAAAAATACAGATTCCCAAGCATAAAAATGAAAGAATAAGTGACAGCCTGAACTTTCACCTTCTTCCTTATTCGAATAGCAAATATGATGCCAACATACCTCTACGCTTACCTTCATATACTCTAACTTCATGAGAAATAATGATGACATACCAAAGCAGCTTTAAAGTAAGTTGCAAATAATATATAGACAAGGAAAAAACAAAT